>NC_064408.1:70045312-70348125 GCF_023375975.1 Astyanax mexicanus | reverse complement strand
CTCATCTTGTGCGTCTGCTCTGCCATATTTTCAGTTTCATCAAACCATTTTCAGTGTTACACTAATCTCCAGTTATTGATGAAACCTGGAAGATTTAATAGTACTCATTTTAGATATATGAAAATGTTTTCTTATAATTTGTCATGACTGGACTTTTGAATCTCCTGAAAACCATGGCTAATAGTATGGCACATATAAACACTGTAGCTTCAATGCTTTATATTATGCAAAACCAAGTTTTAGTTTGTTTTTTTAGAAACAGAATAGAAACGTTCGAGGTGGGATGTAAGCTCTTACATGTGTATATGTGTCAGTAATGTTATGGAAACCAATGCATATAGCTGTAAATATAGACTACAGTGTTAAGAAGTAATGATAAGATTAAGGGTCATTTAATGTAAATGTAAATCATAAAGGTGCCTTAGAATTGAAATATTTGGTAGTTTAGAACATGGAAGTGACAGGACATAAACCCCAAAGACAGTTTTCTACTCCTTAAAAGAAACTTTAGCATCACAACAGATTCAAAACAGTGATTTAACTTCGCAGACCCAAAACGTACATTTAGAAAGCTGAGAATAATACAAATACAGTGGTGTGAAAAAGTGTTTGCCCCCTTCATGATTTCTTATTTTTGGCATGTTTGCCACTCTTTATGTTTTAGATCACCAAACACATTTAAATATTAGTTGAAGTCAACACAAGTAAACACAAAATGCAGTTGTTAAATAAAGGATTTTTTAAGGGAGAAAAAAATCTAAACCTACACGGCTCCGTGTTTTCGCCCTCCCAGTTACTTAACTGTGGTTTATCACCCCTGAATTCAATTTCTCTAGACACACCCATACCTGATTACTGCCACACTTGTTCTCAATGAAGAAATCACTTAAATAGGACCTGCCTGACAAAGCGAAGTAGACCAAAATATCCAAGAAATTCAGGAAAACAAATGAGAAATAAATGAATCTGTCAGTCTAGAAAATTTCTAATCACCATGAATTCTTCTGTCTAAAAAAATCCTGAAGGAGAATGTCCGGCTATCTGTGACCTCAAGCTAAAACGAACTTGGGTTCTGCAGCAGGACAATGATCCAAAACACACCAGCAAGTCCTGGTTTAAATGACTGAAGAAAAACAAAATGAAGACTTTGGAGTAGTCAAAGTCCTGACCTGAATCCTACTGAGATGATGTGGCGTTATTTGAAGGTCTGAAATATTTAAGAGTGAAAAACATGCAAAAAAAAAAAATAAATAAATAAATCATGAACACTTTTTCACACCACTGTATATGTCCAAAAGATAATTCTAACAGACTAAGAATAGCAGCACACAGAAAAGACCAGACCAGAGAAAAAATTGCTGTATGCCATAAAGAGAGTGCAGGCTGTACATTCTTCTATTTACAAAATAAATGTAGAAAATTTCTTAATTGCTTAACAAAGAACTTAATCAAGCAAGAAAAGCAGATAATGTAATTTATTTTTATCATAATTCATCATAAAAGTAAAATGTTTTATTCTGAGGCAATATATACAGGCAGTATATAGCAAATCGATATATAAGCTGTAAAACTGCATCTGTGCATTTTTGCAATGCCTAGATTTTTAAACATTTAAACATAAAAAAAACTCCTTAAAATACTGTCCACATGCATTCTACTGTACCTATAAAGGCATGGTAAGAAAAAAACAGATCTTCAACAGATTAATTCTTAGGGAAAAGGCATGGCTGTAAATGGTCATATAAAAAAGAATTATGGACAAGCCAGTATCAAACATAGACATCAAGAAACATAAAAAACGAAGTAAAATGTAGTCGGCCTATTACTGCATTGGCAGATGGCTTCAGAATCTGCCTCGGTCCATTTAATTAAATGCCATTTGTTCTATAAAGCCCAACTCCTCAAAAGTTTTCTAAGCTCTGCCATTTTCTGAAGCAGTTAACATTTCTTTGTAATTAAGGGAAATTCAGCACACCTGAAGTGGCTCCTATGTTCTAGCTCACAGAGCTGAAACGGCAGGATGACACAAAGCCACACTGAGGTGAAGAAAAACGAAAGCACAGTGACTCACTCCATGCAGAGCGTTCTAGGAAACTTCCATCAAATTAAATTTCTCTGGGATTATTAAACTTTATAAGAAAACTTTATTCAAGAGAAGCCCATGCCTTGACTGTATTACGCACTTCATAATAAAGGTGCTAAAATTTTTACTTTTTTTAGAACACCTTTCTGGGGAATTGAGACAACTTGTCTAAACATGGACACAAGAAATTATTATAATGCCCCTGATATACGGTGGTGTAAAAAAGTATTTTCCCTCCTTACAGATTTTTTGTTATTTGTCTTTTTTCATACTTACATTCTTTAGATTACCAAACAAACTTTAAAGGATCAATATGTAACTTATTTTCTGTAGTAAATGATGAAATGATCAGGATGTATCATCAGATATTAAGGAAACATGTTGAGTAAAAGCTCTGGCAGCTCTTGTCATTTTAAGTGTTCACTCTGTCCCAGGTATTTTGTCAGTTTTGTCCTCTGACTCCACCTGCTGCTTGTTCCCTAACACTTACCCCACCCTTGAGGTTTCCAGTACCTACACTTTAGCTAGCGATCAGTGGTACAGTAAAGGAGCTAGCTAGCAGAACTGGTTCAATTAAACCTCAGCTGCTACACAGCTTAAAAAGCCTCAGCATGTCTCAAAAAGCTCAGTGACCAAAAAAGAATTATAACAAGAGTAAATATTGGCAGTGAGTTAAAAGTTGGAGCACAAAAAGGCTACAAGACCCACCCAGAGCTGCTATTTTTCTCCTGAACAGGTAAGCTAACTGGCTATCTAATTTAGTCAGGTACTCTATTACAACCACTAGATGAGCTTACTAGGGACTGGTGTTTAAATTAATTTAAAAAATGTAATGTTCACATTCATATCAGTGGTCTGAGTGCAGCTGGGATAACAGAGCAGAGGGTACCTGAGAGAGAAAGATAGCTTAGCTAGGTTAGCGCATAGCTGTCTCTCAGGCGGCACAGAGCCCGGTGTAACATGTGTGGCACTATAAAATAGTTAAGTGTGTGAAAAAAGTGGCCCCACATTTTATTTTTATGTATTAGGTCACTCTCATATGTCTACTGTTTTTTTTATTATTTAACAGAGTGATATAAGATTCACCAGTAGAGGGCGCACAGTGACAGGAACCAGGGTCTAATACTCTAACCAACAGAGGAAGTCAGTGTTGCCAACTTAGCGACTTTGTCACTATATTTAGCGAGTTTTCAGACCCTCTGGCGACTTTTTTTGGTAAAAAAAAAAAAATGACTAGCAACAAATATATTGATTTTTGTGGTGTTATTGGAGACTTTTGGCGACTATGAGATGAACACATCAGTTCTTCAGTTACTGTCCTCAGCAAGCAGCAGGTGCTGCTGTGAGTCCCGCCCACAACACTCACAGTGTAGTCTCCCACACAGTCAGAGCACACACACGCAGCTCCACTAAAATAATGTAAATCAACTGCGCATGCTCAAAGACTGACCCCACCCCGTATTTACAGAGCAGGATGTAAATATAACTGTGTCTTTAATGTGACAAGAAAATAAATCACTTAATTTAACTGACACAGTCTCAGTCAGTCATTCACCAAGTAGCCTGTCACTCACTTCTTCCACAGTGTCTACCTCAATATACTCATCATTGAACAATAACAGGTTTGAAAATAAAAAGGAAAACTTAAGAAAACTTTAAATAAAATTTAAATAAAATAAAACAAAAAAAAACGAAGAATAACGAAGAATACACTTATAATAACATTTAACAACACAGCAAAAAACGTATTCATGTAATTTATGTAAAAACGTTATTTTGGGAAGTGAAGTTCCTATTTAAAAATCAACAGAAGTGGTTCATGTGTTCAATTTCTAATTTCTAACATATTTTAGGGTGTTTTTTACTCACTTTTTTCTCTCCCAAAAAGTTAATCCTTTACAGCTTCATAAACATGTATTATGCAAATTAAGCAATGACATCATTTAGCTACTTCTAGCGACTTTTATGACAGCCAATAGCTGATTTCCTTACTGAGGAGTTGGCAACACTAGAGGAAGTTAGTCAGTACCTGGTGGAGCAGTTAGCAGACAACACATAAAGTATTTGATTTTATGATGTTCATTTTTTAAGAGTTAATTGTATTTGTTGTTGGAAGCAAAAGAAAACAGTAACACATAGTGTTAATTTTAGTAATTTTTTTCTGAATAAAAGAATGGTAAAATAGAATTTAGTTCAATTTAATTCAATAATCAAAGTCCTGTTTGTAGAACTTTTATATATTATCTGCATGAAAGAGTAATAATATTATTAGTTTCCCATCTCTTCAGTCTGAATGATTCTTTAAAGGAAGGGACCAGCCAGAATGTAATCCATCGAAGGATCTGGAACGTGGACGACAGAAAAATGGGGGAAGAAAAAAGGCTTAAGATGAAGTGCACTCGCCATCTCCCCTATCAGCACAATCTGAAAGTGTTCGATTAATGAAATTTGGCAGGCATTTATCTTTCCCTCGGCCGTGCCTCGGTCCTCTCTCACCTCCCGCCCACCTCCTCTTGCAGCTGCTTCAGCTGAACCAGGCTTGGTGTGCTGCCAGAGACGAGACCCACACTCCATCCTCACACTGTAGCGTCAGCGGCTCAGCTAGACCACCATTCAGCACCTTCCTGCTGCGCAGTGAGCCAATCATCAGATTAGCGCCCACTGCTAGTGATCACAGAGAGATCTATTATAGTCTCAATCACATTCACACACACATTCTTCCACATTTAGGAGCCTCACTGGAGGGGTCACTCTATGAGTCTAAACTCAGCTGCATTCAGAGACCACCGCAGTGCCTTTAGAGGAAATGACGCCATTTAAATATCATATATTAGAGTGCGCTGGATGGAGATCAATGACTTGCTTGGACTTTGGTGTGAGTAAACAGTCCAGTCTCTACCAAGAGGACTGTGAAGCATATTCTGATCAGAAATCTGAAACAGTGTTTCTGGAAAAGACAGGAAATGTAGGAATTGTAGGAACAAGTCTACCTGAACACGAGGCTGGAGGCAATTTAACATTTAAATTTAGTTTAAAAATGTAAAAGGTATAAGTAACAAACAAACAATCATGGCACTTTTAATATTAAGTCACAGCATAACCAGCAGATGCTAAGAAGTCACATAGGTCAATTAAGGTTACGCTAAGAGACAATACATTTGGTTATTCATTTGTTTTCTAACACATTCAGAAACTTCCCATCTTCCCAAATCATGAAGCCCTATTTTAGCAATCTCTAAATGAGACATAAACTGTTCAGCTTCATTTAGGGCGTCAATGCGTCTTTGCTATTGTAACGATACTGTGCAAGTGAGTCAAAAGACACAGAAGACTCTTTTATTTCTGAAACAAAAAGGGAAACTAAATGGAAGAGAAAATGATAAATCTGAATACCCCAGCAAGCAATGGGTAGGCGGGCCTAACTTTGAAAGCCATTTTATTAAATTTATGAAATAAAAAGGGTGCGACCTCTGACTCACCCTATAGATCCCAATGGTCCCAACAGGTAGGAGAAGCCTTTAGAAAGTCAACCCTCACTGCAGCACTCCTTCACTCTGGGCTTTAACCAAGAAGTTTATTCTTGGTTTCATCAGACCAGAGAATGCTGCGCTTCAGGTGTTTTTTTCCCAAAACTCAGGCAGACTTTTACTGACGAAAGACTTCTGTCTAGCCACTGTACCATAAAGCACTGACTGACGGAGTGCTGCGGTGATGTGCTACAAAACTACCACATGAAATACATAGACAGAAAAGCCTAATCCCATTTCTCTTTTGTACCCCTACCCCTTGTTTTTGAGTGTAACTCTTACTCTTAGAACAGAGTTAAAAATTTAAAGGCTAAATCCCCCCTTTAAGAATTAGTACAACCCTTCAAGCACTTGATACAGATACAGATATACCTATAGCGGTGGAGCGCTAAAGTTCAGCAACCTAGCTGCTGAGTAACTAGTTAACTTTAGGGCTTTATCATAAATCTTCCTAAAAAGGGCCAGGTGGTGCAGCAATTAATTATAATCGTCCATTCCTTAATTCCTCTGTGATAGGGAGCTGAAAATAGCTTTTATTAACTTTATTTTCTTTTATTTTTCTGTTCCACCTCACATGCTGCAGCCTTGGCCTTCTGTTTTGCCATTTAAGGTGATACAGGAACGTTAGCTAGCTAGCGTTAGCTACTGAGACCAACTACTAGCGATCTTTATATGCTTGTTATGAATAAAATGGCCATAATACTTTAAAACTACACATTAAACTTAATAGTAATATATCTAGGGGTTATTTTAATATTTAACTAGGAAAATACTCAAATTTGTGGGTTTGTTTGGTTGCTTGTGCCGCCATCTTGCTAATGATACTCATAGCTCTCTGTTTTGAGTGTGCCTCTAAAAAATGTATATTAGAAGGAGGTAGGGCTAAGTATGCAGGTGCACCCATTCCCAAAGTAAACAAGTGATTTATTTAATACAATAAAATGAAATAAGATTAACAAAATATATTTTGCCATTTTCATACTAACAATGTTTATTCCTACATATTAGATTCCTCATGTTCCTAAATAATGACCAATCTGAATCTGATCAATATGTTTACATGCAATTGGGTAATCAAAACAAATTGTATAAAATGGGAAATTTGATAATAATTTAAATTATGTGAATTTTAATGGAAATACACTCTATGATGTGTTAAACAGTTTCCTCCAATCAAATATTCCCACATGCTATTATTTTTAGGCAAAAAAAAAATAAAAAAAACACTTCAGCTGACTCCTCAGGGACCTTTGAAATACGCACATCAAGGGAACAGCATGCAGTACTTCCAGTCACTTAATGGTCATTAAAACATTCAAACCCATTTTTTTAATGGCTGCCACTGAATACACTTTTCAGTAGAAGAACTAATGTGCCTTTTTCACGGGTGTAAAAATGAAAAATCCTTCACGTTTATTTATGCGGCTCCACTGTAACAAGATCATTATAAATTATAAATGAGCTGCCATCAAGAAAATCTTCCAGAGCTCTGGGCATCTCTCTTGTATACCTTCAGCTGACGTGTGAAGAGCAGCTTGTGACGCATTGTCTTCAGTCAGCCAGTGCAGCAGCTGAACGGCTGTATTCCCTCCAGACTGTGACCTTACAGCTTATCCTGCCTGCACTCCTCCACACTGCCCACTTAACCTCAGCTCAGTCAAGGCCAAAGTAAACAGTTTGTCCTGAAAAAAATAGAAAAGCTACAGTAGTTCTATTCCTAGATCAGCAACGAGGAGAGCTTTTCCTACAAAAACACAATTGTGAATGGATGGAAAGATCAGACTGGTTAAGAAAACCAGTAAGAAAACCAAACTACCGTATTTTTCACTATAAGGCATATCATATTATAAGGCCCACTATCAAAAAACATCTTTCTGGTCTATTTTTATACATAAGGGGCACTGGGATATAAGGGACATGTTAAGAGACACTATAAGGAACTTCTATAAGGAATTCAGCAGGTCTCGCTGCTGGGTGGGAGGTAGCTAACAAAGTTAAGTAAAGCTAAGCTAATTAAAGAAAATTGTAATAAAAAAAATTACATTGACATTCTTTTAAAGTCGAACGAGCGCTGGATGTTAATCTACACAGATTTCTCTCCTTAAAACTGTTTATTTAGGTGAGTAAAGTGTTTCTCTTTATTTACAGTAAGCTTAGATTCCCAAATTTCTCCACCACTAGGCTGGAACATAAGCATTATTGGCTAACTGCTTCAGCAGTTCTAGCTGGAGTTAAGGACGATAATGCTTCCCTCTCAATGAGGAAATAGCTAGTGGGTTTAGCTGGTAATGCTAATGCTACTCTTGCAGTGCTAGCTGGGGTTAGCAGCAGGATACAGGCCGATAATACTCACCTCTGAACGGAGAAATAGCGAGGGTGTTTAGCGGCTAATGCTTATACCACTCCAGTCTCTGTGCTGGAGAACTAAACTGAAACTCCTGAATAACACTGCTGGTGGAGTGGCTTTATAGCTCCTTCTAGCCTGACTGGTAGAATTTATACATGAGATTCACCGGATTATAAGGCGAACTGGCGATTTTTGGGAAAATTAAAGGATTTTAAGTGTGCCTTATAGTGAGAAAAATATGGTAAAATAAATAAAATAACAGCAAACAACAGCAAAAACAAAAACATAATCATTCTTTACTGTTTAGGGCTTATTTAGCATTTACTTCTTTACAATTATTTGAAATTAATGTTTTAGCCCACCATTTGAAGCACCCTACTGGCTGTCACACCTGCCACCAAAGTCAATTCTATTCCTCCTGGACTTGTGTCTACCAGCAGTGCTGTTTCAAGGCAACAGGCAAGCAAACCAGTCAATTGCCCAGGACCCCAAGCTGGCCAGGCCCCCCCAGAAAACAACTGGTTATAAACTAATTGTAACAATAAACTGTGTGAAAAGTTGTTTAAATCCTGTTATGATCAATGCAGGAAAGTACAATGACACTGTTATAAGAATTCCCCTCAAAGGGGCCCCTCCTACTCACTGCTGACAGTAGCCAGCTAACCAGGTTTGTGGTTCCTGCAGCTGGCAAAATATGAAACTTCAGCAATCACGAAGTGGAAACCAGAAAAGAAAGGAATGAGAGGAAGAGGAAGAAAAAAAATTAGGCCTGCATGTCTTGTAGAAATGCTGCAATATAGCAGCAGGTAGACTAGCAAAAGAATATATGAATAATGTTTGTTTGCTATATTAGTACTAGAACTTTATGTACACATGCTGATAATATGCTACACACTGTAATATGTTATATTAACAGGAAAAGCAAAACAGATTCACTGCTTATCATACTTAATGACATGACAACGCAATAGTACAATGTTCTTAACTTGTTTTTTCAAAAAGTTGGCATTGGCCCATTTTGCTTGGGGCCCTCAAATGCCTTAAAACAGTTCTGTCTACCAGTGATCTCCCAGCTCTGGACTCAACTACCCAGAAAAAAACACACACTGACATCACTTATTTACTTCCTCACAAGACTAATCACCTGACACAATCACCAGAGTATTGATTTCACCTGTTGACTTCACTGGACATACTACATACTTCACTCAGTCATTGCTGTATATTTGATTTGTTCTGTCTGTGATTACAAAGAGGTTTTTATACCCATGAATTGTTTATTTTGTGTATGACCGTTTTTGATTACCTTACTATGATTTTTTCCTTGCCCTCTGAAACTGCCTTGCCCTGTTTTGACCTGGACTGTCTCACACTCCTTGATATGTTTGTCAAATTAAGTTTTCATATTTTGGTTTTGATCCCGCCAGTTTTTGACCACAGTGTTGGATTATCATGTTCTAATAGCGTCCCTTTATTTTAACTGAGCTTGTCTCATCAGTGCCTGGTCCTTGTTCTGACATTGGCATTGTTTTCACCACTTTTCTTTCACCACGATTCTTCCTTCATTCCTTTTCAGTATTTTGAAGCATTTTGGGCATTTTTACAATGAATGGATTAACTGAAATAATCAAAAATGAAAACCACTTTATTGGAACTTAGATTAAAAGTTTTAAAAAGTCAAGAAAGTTGCTTTTTAATTGATATTCCATTTTCTATTTTAGTGTTCTGCTCCCTGTTCTATTGTCTGAGGAAAAGTTAGCTTGAGATATGAAGCAATAGACAGAAACATCAGCTCTCCATTCTCTCCATTTAGTTCTTCAGTAAAATAGTTCTAAGAGTCAGGGCGTATTGCAGGACATAATGTCACTTTTGCAAAACTGCTATGTGATATTGCTCTTTAAAAAAAATCCTTCCTCAAGCTGTTGAAGACATTTGTACAGGAGCTGCATACAACGGAGGCTCTGCCCACTGGAAGCTCTAGGGAATTTCAGGGAGAGGGAAATGGGTCAGCTCTCATCTGCCCAATTTATTATTTACCAAACAGAAATGGAGAAAATGTGTCAGCTGGATTCAGCAAAACTGAACACTACCCTTCATGCACAAGCTTTGTGCAGTGCTGACATGACCGCTACTACAGTTCAGCTCCTCTTTCTAGATGGCTGTGTACTCTCTCTCTCTCTCGCTCTCTCTCTCTCTCAGAAGCTAAAAAGAAGCTACAAGTTCCAAATCTAATGTGATGCAACAGAGGTAAACACTTTTCATACCTCTTATACAGCAAATGTTCCGCACATTGTTTCTGCACTCGCACTAGGCAGCATTTTCCAGCATCAACATTTTATCCACTCTCAGATACACTCTCAGCACAGAATCATAAATTTGAATGGTTTACTGTAATACACATCCATCAAGCCTAAACAACTATCCGCCCGGACACTTTTTGGGCAGAGATACGACAAGAATCTACTTTCATGGCTTTTTTTTTTAGTGTTACTTTTGCAGATGTGTGTATTTCTCCCATCCAAGTCTTTCCCTTGCTGCTGAAAGAGCAATTCTCTGTCTCCTTACTCGCAGTAATGGCCTGAATGATGAAGCTGCTTTGTTCAGCTTATTGGCGAGGAAGTGGACAGCTTCCAGTAGAGATAATGTAAATCTAGTGAGAGAGATCCAGCACTCTGCTTCCCATTGGCATTTGCAGCTCCAAACAGGTCTGAAATCAAAACCTCAAAGACAGAGAAAAAGAAGAAGAACGTATCTATTTTTAACTCAACGACAAATGGCTACATCCTGCATAAGCAATGGTTCAGTTTTCTCATCCTTAGAGCAAAATGTTAGCCTCAGTTATTGCCTTCCATATGCTACACACCTGCTTTTGTATGTATCTTGATTATTATATTATATTTACTAGGTATATGGATTACCATACTAATGTCAGTCCCCTCCAAATGTATTTGAACAGTGAGGCTAATGACATTTTTTGCTGCTGTAGATTGATTAAACATCTGGAAATAAAAGTTGAAATGTTGATCTTTTGTCTCATATTAATCTTTTAATGACAAACCCAAATGTTTCAATGCAAGATATGGGATGTGATTTTTTTTGTCTTTTTCTCTTTTCTTTATTATCTGTTCTTCATGTGTGTATATGTTTTGCAAAAAACAAAATAAACTAAACTAAACTTTTCAGTCTACAGCAGAAATAATACCATTGGCCTCACTGTTCCAGTATGTTTTAAGGTGTATGTGCATTTTGAAGGCTTTCAGTTATTGACTAGCCCCACTCTCGCTGCACAATTTATCATCTACCCTCTACACTAGACCATCACAGAACCACGACTCAGCAGATACTGTATTATTTGGGTGGTGCACCTTTCTCAGCACACTGTGAACACTTACTCTACAGTTTGAGCTAAACTGGCCAATAAATATAGCACTATTGATTTTGTAGACAGCACAAAATTTAGGGTGCAAAAATGATATCTATTAATATCCATCTTCTTGGTCAGGAAGCCAACCCGAAATCAAAAATGCACCCTGGACTGCAAAATGTCACTCATTCACCAATTTAACATAACCAAATTATCTTACTGTAAAAGACTTTGTTCACTAAAATGAGAAAATTTTACCTAAAATGATCAACTTTGCCTAATTGAAGTACAGCACAATATTGTCTGTGTTCATTTGGATTAGAAATGTGTAGAAATATTGTTTAAAATTTTTTGTAAAGTTAACGCGACTAGTAATCTTTGCTCATTATAATTATAAAGTTTATACTTTTAATCTGTGCTTTATTAAACTAATTAATACATCCCAATATTTAGTGTGTTTTATGTTTGAGTTTTGCTGAAATGTTGCATATAAATTGAAGTCAAATCAGCATGACAGAATTGAGCACGCCTAACACAATATCTTAAGACACTTTAAGAAGGAATACACAGTACGAGCACAGTGGAATGTTTAAGTGTGAGAGATATCTGTGTAGTTTGAGTTGGTTTTAGAGACAAAAAATATTTCAAATTTTTAGTTGTCATTAACTTATTATATTATATTATCAGCGAACTGATAGATCAGCCCACCCCACTACTGTCACTTTAGCCTGTGTCTGTCTCTGTTTTCCGGTCTTGTGTCCCTAGCCATGTGCTTTTTTGAGCACATGGCATTTGTTTTGGTTATCCTTCTGTCTCCGCCCCAGCCCCGCCTTAGCCGTTAGTGTTGTAATCTCTTGTCTCATTTGTAACCCTGCCTCCTTGTTAGCTCCCACAGGTGTCCCTTATGTTTGCCTGTGTATAAATACCCCATGTGCTCCTTTGTTATCTGTTGCGCTTTTTGTTTGACCTTATGCTGTTACTCTGTTTAGATTGTGTTTATATGTTTTGTTTAGCCTCAGACCTGCTGTGTTTTTTTGTCTTCAGTTTTCAAGGTTTTCTTTATGTAGTTTATTTCTTTGTTATTTTGGCTTGTTTGTTTCAGTATTTTAGTTTATCTTCTGGTTCATAGTTTTTTGTTTTAGTTACCTTTTTGTTATATTATTCCATAGTGTTTGGTTCTTTGTTAGTTTCTTAATGTCTAATAAAAGTGACTTGCGTTTCCATCCGGCCTCCTCCTCAATGTTACAACTACACAGCAAATTCTGATTTTTGGAATAAACTCCCTGAGAGTATTTGACCATCAAATACAGGGTTAAAGTAACTATTTTCTGGGAGTTGGCCTTTTAACTCTGTTCAGGAGGTAAATCTGAACTGTTGTGGGAGTTAAAATATTTATCCCATCTCTCAGCTATCAGAGTTCATTTTATCATAAACTCCTTCACAGTGTTCACAATTAATGAAACAAATTGTGTTATTAAACTAATATTTTTTTAAAAACCTGGAACATTTAGGAGTAAAAATGACAACAAAAAGCATCATTACTGATAACAATAACAGTTTCATACTCAACAAGTGTATGCCAGTATTTTTTCATTGCATGGCAACTTTAATCCTGCATTGCAGTCCTCAGTGCATTGCCAGCACTTGTTTTACACTTAACAGTACAGAAGATGGTAACTTGCGCTTATAGCCAACAACACATCAGCTAGGCAAACAACCATTTTATAAAATATCAATCCAAAAACATCCAATGGAAGGAGCCCTGGTGGACGAGACTTCACACTGATGGTAAGCTAGGATTGGGGGACACGCCCATTAGAAAGTTCAGTTGCTCAACTCAACACGTTCGAATAAACTCTGAAATAAACTCTACACCAAAAAAGAGTTCCCCTCAACTCAACATGTAGTTTAAGTTGGAGAATAATACTATTCACACTATTTAACACTTTCACACGTTTTTGTTTAACTCCTGATTTTTGAACTCCAGAAATTTGCTGTGTATAAAGTGTGCATTAAATGCTAAAAAAAAACAGGTTGAGGTTGCAGGGTACAGGTTAAAGGTAGTCAGATAAGCTGGCAGCAGAGTGCACACACTAAGAAAAGTAAGTACAGATTTGTACCTAAAAGGGAACAAAGCTTGTCGCTGGGGCTGTACCTTATATTGAGGTACAAAAAAGTACCTTTCAGTGAAAGTCCTTTTTTGTACCCATATTTTTGTGCCAGTAAAGGTTATAAAGATTATAAACATTATCTTCTACTGAATATGGCTCAAAAACTTGATGATCCAAAATTGTCTGGCTTTCAAATAAAAAAATGTGCAAATAAAATATATATTGTTTATTAGTACACTGATACAGAATACAGTATGTACCTTTTGGCTGGTAAATGGTACAAATCTGTACTTATTGCTGTTAGAAAACACTTTGTACTTCAAAGGGAACAAATCTGACCCTGTAAAGTACCTTTGAGTACAAAAAAGTACTCATATCGTACCTCTGTTTTTTAGAGTGCATGTTAGAAACAGTAAAACAGCAGAACAGTCTGAATGATACTCAAAGCACAGAAAGAAGCACCTTAAAGTCAGGAGTTGGGTTCCTTGCTTCTGCGAAAGTTCAGCCCTCTGGTGCAGTAATGGCTAAAGGCTAAGGTTCCGGTGCTCTTTCAGAGCTAACCTTTCCTTTCAGAAGCATTTCACCAGGCTTTCACTGAGCCTCTTCCTCACAGCGAGGATACCAGGAGGAGCAGCGCTGAGAGAGCGGGCAGTCATTGACCAGGGCAGATATAGAGCATAGTGAGGGGTTTTGAGTGACAGCTCAGAGATAAAAGCTGCTCCGGTAAGGCCGAGAGAAAGAGGAGGCTTTCAGCGACAGAAAGGGCTGATGGGTATTATGTGTGCCCGCATGAGGCCAAAGTCCTGCAGTGAGAAGAAACGCGAGACACCTGCTAGAACACGTTTTATTATCTCATTGTTTTTGGTCCGGGCTGGGATTGGTGCGCAGGATGTGCAGTCTTCATCCATCCGTGTGCTGTGGAATCTGATTAAACGTGGGGTGAACGGGGGGCGCTTGCTTTGTTTGCTTAATAGTGTGAGCCCAGAATGTAAGCAGAAGAGCATGTTTGTGTGTTGGTGTCGGTAGTTGAGAACCTTCCTGCTGGTGTGACTCATGCTTTATTCAGGGGGGCACCGCGGGGGGCATTTCTTCAGCTCATCAGCGCAGCTGTCCAGCTGCTAGAACACAGGGGGAGGCAGGCAGTCTGTGTCACTCGGGCACGGAGGAAACCAACATTCACCCCCCCCCAACTCTTCTGTACAAAGCCCCCATAGGTGTGTGAAACACTCGGAGGCAGGGTTACGTAAATACGGTGAAATAGGCAGGGAATTGCAAAAATTTCTTGCCTAGGTTATGAAATTGGTGCATGACTAAAATTCATCACTTAAATGTAGAGGTCTGCGCTCATGAGACCCGTCAGAATATTTAGTGGTGCGGGACAGAATTTAATTGTTATTGGCGGGAGAGGGAGTTTAACCCCTTAAAATGCCTTAAAATGTCCCGTATTCAGGCTACAGGTGTAGGTCATACAAACCCTTTTCCTCTACACTGAGGGTAAACCTGGTTAAGCTAAAATGAGGAACTATATAAACAAACTTAATGGTAAAAAAAAAAAGAATGGGAAAAAATTTAAATTTAAGCAAACAAGTACAATTTCATTTAGAAGTAGGAAAACATGGAAGTAAAACCGAAAGCAATAAAATAATTCAACATAAAAAGATAAAAATCGACAATCAAAAATGTAAAGCACTCACACTGCAAAAAAAATAAAAACAATAAGCAAAAACTAGACAAAATATATTTAAATTGAGATGTTTATGTGCAAAGACTTAAATCAAGCAAAAATCTTTTTTTGGCTTAAATTTGGACAAAAAATCAGAGTAACTCATAACTTATAAATAACTTAAGATTAAGTTCAACTTCTAAGTGACAATGATTAAGGTCCTTATTCCTAAAATAAGCACAATAATCTTACACTTAAAGAGCATAATAGGACAAAAAATCCTATCAGAGAAAAAAAAAACATTATTGCCTTAAAATTAGATGATTTCAATAGATAAGATTTTGTTTTTTTTGCAGTGCAAATTAAAAGATTAAACACAAATATACACATATACAAACATTTAAAGCTCCCAGCAGCCTGATGTTTTAGCATCAACCACAAATTCCCAATTTGCATGAGTGAAATTTTTGACAAATCCTGCACCACTGCATATAAGGAACAAAAAATATTGTTTTGTGTCAGAATACCTTCCATCAAACTGCAAAAAATACACACTGAATGTTAATGACCATTCGGCACCATAACCATAATCACAGCATTATTGTGTCCACTTAAGCCTTGAGTGTTTTAGGGCAACCTGTTTTTAGCTGTTTTGCTGAGTAAAGTGATCATATAAAAACCACTGTATGGGTAAATGAATAGTATAGATGCTATACAGTAGAACAACTGTTGAAACTATAAGCTATAAATATCTTTCATTATGTATCTTATGAAGTAATTTCATCAGAAATTGTATACTATATAATCACAGCAGATTAGATTTGGTACTGTATGTCATCATAAGGAAGGCCTTCCTCCTTGTCAGGACTGCAAAAAAAAAAAAAAAAAAAAAGAATGAATACTGTAACCCAGCGCAACTCAGTGCAACTCCTGCCACCTTAGGCATGCTTGGCAGCGTTCTGACTAAACCTGGAGCTTGGTGAATGCATTAACTGCAGGTTGGTCATGTAAATTCCTTGTCTTTCTGCTCAACATCTGAATTCAGAGGTACTGGAACTAAAAAATGCATTTTGTTGCTGTCAACTCTTTCTTTTAAAAAGACTATGGATGATTGTATTGGTACCACTTTAAAATAAGACTACCTTTATAAAGGGTTTATGAATGTTTTTTAATGAGTTTATTAATAGTTATTAATCAGGTTGCAAATGCTAACCTCCAGATTAGGAGAATCTCTCGCTATCTTTAATAAACTCCTGAAGACAGAGCTCTTCAAAGAGCACTTACTCTCCTAACACCTCTAACACACTAACTACTTCTAACCCCATTTGCTTCTTCCCCTCCTTCACTTCTCTATCCCTTTATTTCCCTTCGACCTCCTTTAAGCCCTATTTAAAAATGGTTTATCTTAACTTCTATTACTTTTGTACTTGACTATTGTAAGTCGCTTTGGAAAAAAGCGTCTGCCAAAGTAATGTAATGTAATGTAATGTAAAAAAATATATAACAACACATAAATAGAAATGTCAACAGTGAGCTAAACATTTGCAAATTTGATTCCACACTCATTAATACTGTCAAACCTCAGATAGTCCTAAAAACTGATTTTACTTTGTGTTTTCCATAAACCTGTCATATTAATATATGTGTAAGTATGTTTAACTATTTACTATAAATTAAATGACTAAGTTAAATTAAATGACTAACAATGGATCACTGTTGCCTTTTTAATTGATGTGCTGTAACTGTCAATCTATCAATGGTTTTTAAAGCATTTACAACCTTATTAATAATAATTAATAGACTCATTTATAAAGCATTTATAAACACTTTGTAAGGGTAGTCTTATTATAAAGTGGTACCATTGTATTAAATGTTATTTCCTGAGCGATACATTCTACCTCTTTATTTGTCAGCTAATGGTAGTGAACCTACCTTTTTGAGGGCTATTTAAAGAAAGGTCTGACATCAACAAATTTTCTTAATTGTATTGTGGATGGAGGTTTTCCCTGAGTAGCGAGTCTCAGCGCTCTCTGCAGGCTGTCAGTCCAAATGAATCATTCATGTGTTTAAACAGTGTGAGGCCAGGTTCTAAGGCCAAAACCGGGCTGGAGACTCCACTTCACCACTTAACCCATAATAAAATCAGACTGCTGTGAGTTCAGGTGAGGATAAATGGCAAGCTACAGTATGAAAAAAAAAATCTGTGCAGCAAAATCTGCAAGTGGCACAAAATATGTGCCAAAAATTCAAATATGCAAAATGCCAATCCACTGGACGACAAAAGAACACAATGAAACTGGGTGTTTCCGTTTTTTGGAACATTTGGAACAAGTAACAATTCATCATCTCAGACAGGGAGTGAGCGTGGCCCTTACCCGCTTGCGGAGGTTGCAGGTGAGGATGAGGTTGCGGGAAAATGAGTTAGCGAAGGCTGTGTAGAACTCCAGCACCTTCAGCAGGGCGTCTCTCCTGATCACGTGAAGGTCGCAGTACGTCAGCGCTCTCACGTTGGCACACGCATGAGCAAGCGCCGTCTCCTTCCAGAACACGTCACCAAACACGTCGCCTTTACCTGCAAACAATAGTGAGAAGCTAGCAAATGAGACGATACACTAGAAAACCTGTAATCCTAAACTTACAATTTTAAGTAATATACTTCAAGTGATAAACTAACCAATTGGGAAACAGGGCCCAGTTTCCCAAAAGCATTTTAGCTTTAAGAGCATCTTAATATATATACAGAGAGAAAGTGCTAAGTGTAAAGCTATCTTTTTACCATCTAAGTATTACAGGGGTGATAGCGTTCCGGCGCCGCGCCGGAAATCCGGCGTAGCGTGGCTCTATAAAAAAAAAATATATATATATATATAAATAAAATAAATAAATAAATAAATAGAGCCGGTTCAGGTATTAAGTCCCGCCTCTCAGTAGAAACTGCGGAGGAGCGGGGGAAGCCCCTCCCTTGCTGTGAGATTTAGCAGCGGGATCGGACGCAGCAGCTTCAGCTGATTTAAAAACAGATCTGGATATACGGAGATTTTTCTCAAAAAAAGATAACGGTAGGCTAAACACGTAAACTGTGATGATATGTTTCTGATAGCTGGTTAAAAATACACTTCTTGTATCAGCACACAGATTAAACCCACTGTGATTAATAAACTGCAGCTGTGTTAGTGAGTTAGCTTGATAGGGAGTCAAGGTTTTAGAAAATAAATAAACTATATATGTAATCTTCAACTTGCCCTGTACCTGATCAGCTAATCACTATTTCACATATTTCACTGTCGTTATTAGTTTAGGATTACAGGAGAAAATGAATATAGCTAATTAGCTAGAAGCCAGATGTAGTGGATAGTCAGAATTTAGTACAGTACTTTATGTTTGTAGTTTAAAGCAGTTTCTTAACCCTGATCACTGAACTAAAATTGTGTTTTCCACAATTCCACAATCATTTCACCTAGATTTTCACCTGATCTTGATTTTCACCTAGAGTGACAGCTGTCACAGTGAAAATGAAGCGGAGTTATGAAAGTGGTTGTGCTAAACGAAAGAAACGGGCAGAGAGCAAAAGAATCGCAGATGCACTGCCAAAATTCACCTCCTTTTTTACACCTCCTGAACCGATCAGTGTTTTTGGGGCCGATTCCGATCGCCGGTCGTCTTTCACCACGATGGGCCGATCGCCGATACCGATCTTGGGCGGGGCCAAATGCCACATTAATGCCACACAGGTGCCTGGCAAACCTGGCTGGTACAGATTCCCCTAATTACATTCACACCAAAGCAAACACTGGTAATTTACGCTGCTAGTAAATAAACATGAATGTTACTGACCAAAATAAACGCTTTTTATGAGAGATATAAGTTCTGTGTAAATATTTATAAGACAATACCTGACAAAATCAGTTTTAATGACGTTAAATAAACATCACTGTGACAGCGCTAGTCGCAGTTTCACCGCAGTAAAGGACGAGGAGGTGAATCACTTATCTAACCAGCCTTTACTGATTTCTGCCCCCAATAACCCTTTCAATAACCTCCAATAGCCTTTAATAGTCTTCAGTAGCCTTAAACAGTCTAACCTTGCAGCCGTGGTGTGTCCACTAAACTCCGTAGTTATAAACATCCTGAGGTTAGCAGCGCGCTAACTGACCTGTTTATAATGTAATCCGAGCAGTGACTCCGGGATGGCTGCTCTAAACTGCTGCTGTTAGCTGCTTGGGCTGAAATATGAACTGTAGAGCGCTGTATTATCCGTTTTTAAAACCTTTTCCTACACAGATGAACTTAAAAAAAAACGTGTAAAAAAAACGCTCCAGACTGGCTGAGCTGAGCTCTGTAGCCCGTGGCTGGGCTGTAGCTGTGACTGAGTAAAGACAGCGGGGGCTTGTGCTGCTGCAGTGGTTGCCGACTAGTGGTTGGATGAGGAACTGCAGCTTCTTGTAAGTGAGCAGTTTCACCGGTTTCACCAGTTTCATCCACACACAGCTCTGATAAACTGCTTAACCCTAAACTCCTGAATCAGATCGGCTAAAATCATAAGAATATCTGCAGAACAGTGTTAATATGCAGAAGAATATACAGAACAGTGTTAATATGCAGTAGAATATGCAGGATCAGGGTTGAGAAACACTGCTGTAATGTGACTTCTGTTCATTTGTAGTTCACAGTAAGACCACATGTCCTGACGTTTATAAAAATCTCTATGAAACATAAAGTTACATTATTTTACACAAGGACACCATCTTAAGAAGAGCTCTCAGTAGAAAAAAAGAGTGGAGAAAATGTAAATATGAAAATGAAAACGTTATCTAAAATGTGTCACTTGACAATAAGGTTATACACAGACTATTAAATGTTTGAATAATGTGTCAACATTTATGCCTATGTTACGTCACATATGCAGTCTGTTGTCCCTCCCCAAACCCCCCCCCCCCCTTCCTCACCCTGTTGGAACAGGAAAAAAAAGTTCAGGCTCAGGATTTTTTTTCACTATCACCCCTGGTATTAACTAACTGTATTTTTTGCACTATAAGGCGCACTGGGAATATAAGGCACATTTTAAGAGACACTTTAAGGAACTTCTAATTCAGCAGGTCTCGCTGCTGGGTGGTGGTGGGTGGTAGTTAACTAAGTTAAGTAAAGCTAAGCTAAGTAAACAAAACTAAAAAAAAAAAAAATTAAAAAAGACTTTCAAACGAGTGCTGGATGTTAATCTACATAGATTTCTCTAATGAAAACTGTTTATTTGGGTGAGTAAAGCCCTTCTATTTGTTTACAGTAAGCTTAGATTCCAGAATCTCGTTAGCATTAGCAGCTAACCGCTAGTGCCTGAACCAGATTATAAGGCGCATTTTAACAGTCACTATTAGGAACTTCTAATTCAGCAGGTCTCACTGCTGGGTGGTGGTGGTGGGTGTAGCTAACTAAGTTAAGTAAAGCTAAGCTAAGTGAACAAAACTCTAATAAAAAAAAAAACATTTTCTTTTAAAATCAAACAAGCGCTGGATGTTAATCTACACAGATTTCTCTCCTGAAAACAGTTTATTTGGGTGAATAAAGCGCTTCCATTTATTTACAGTAAGCTTAGATTCCAGAAAAAAATCAGTTTCTCTAATTTTGCTATTTATAGGTAAATGCTTGAGTAAAATGAACATTGTTGTTTTATTCTATAAACTACAGACAACATTTCTCCCAAATTTTAAATAAAAATATTGTCATTTAGAGCATTTATTTGCAGAAAATTTGAAACGGCTAAAATAACAGAAAAGATGCAGAGCTTTCAGACCTCAAATTTCATATTTAAATTTCCTCAAAGTTCATATTCATAAAGTTTTAAAAGTTCAGAAATCAATATTTGCTGAAATAACCCTTTTTTTTAGCACAGTTTTCATGCATCCTGGCATGTTCTTCTCCACCAGTCTTACACACTGCTTTTGGATAACTTTATGCCACTCTTGGTGCAAAAATTCAAGCAGTTCAGTTTGGTTTGATGGCTTGTGATCATCCATCTTCCTCTTGATTATATTCCAGAGGTTTTCAATTCGGTAAAATCAAAGAAACTCCTCATTTTTAAGTGGTCTCTTATTGTCCAGAGAATCATGGAAGAGTTAATGGCTGCACATTTTGCTGTAAGATATTATATCTCTTCTGCTGGGCACAGAGGGATGGAACAGAGTGAGGCACTGTCTCTCTGCTTATTTATTTTTTGCCACTCAGGTTCAGCGTTCTGCAAAAAAAGGCTACGTATAAAACTGACTTTGTTTGGGCCATGTTCCTAATCTGGTTTCCTCCAGCGTACACTGCTGGCTTTGATGAGGGGCATCATTAGGAGCCCAGCAGGTTCAGAGTGGTGGGTTCAATCGAACGCCTTGGGGATAATTAACGCACAGCGCTCCCGTCTTATTTCATTTCATAATCATTAAGGCAAGAGAGCATCTGATCTGATACCCCATTAGAGCAATGAGAATTTAAGCTCTTTTCTGCAGCATCTAATCAGACCTAATGTGATGTCATTGGATGAAAACGAGAGCGTCAGAGCCGGGCGCGTCACACTTTTATGGCACAAGCCCATCAGCATTATTCCACAATGAATGCACGAAACATTGCTTTACATATTAAATATGTGTGCCAAAGTTTGCGACAGTTTTGAAGAATGATTCTGATTTTATTGTTTAGAGGCTGGATGAATCTCCCCGGCTCGGAGCTGCCACTTCCAACTGCCTTAACAATGCCGCCTTTGTAGACAAATGACAAATAGCAAAAACAATTATGCTAAATTAGAGAAAAAAAAATCAATAAAATTGCTTATGCTGTGGCTCCCTGGTGATATTGATCACTTTACTCTTCTTCAGCTTTAAAAAAGTCTGTATGCTGGTTCATTCCTTCATATTCCTCTGCCAACAGAATCAGGTGTACAGTCCCGGCTGCACCGGAGGCTCTGAAATACCCTATCAGATCCACGAGAAATAAAAACTGATGGCAGAAGCATCTGTGCAGTTCCATTAAAGCAGAATAATTACGCAGGGAGAGCAGGGAAACAAACCCCATACATAATTCAGGAAGGGCTGAGTGCAAGTTTTGCTTGGCTTGGAAGATGACATGAGGCAGACTGGGCTTTGCATCAAAAAATCTGAATAGTCTGAAGTCCATTGTTCATTACTGTTAGACATCTGTTTAATCGGCCTCTGTCAGATGGTCCTATTTCCTCAATCACGCTTCATCTTAGTTTTTTTTTAAATCCACAGATTCCAAACTTAGCAGGGATTTGTGCAGGTCTTCAACACACGCTGCCACCAGGTGAGTAATTACACTGAGCTGAACTTCCCCGAAAATAATTTGTGTATCAAGATAAATTCCCCATCTTGTTACGAGACTCAAGAAAACATAACAAGCCTCCTAACTAGATTTCTCCTCTACTGTTTTTACAGCTAAACTGAATTAACTCTCATGCTGAGCTGAGAGCAGGCGCTGTGGTGCACAGATTACACTAGGGAATACACTGTAATAAGTGTTTAGTCCATGAACAACCGCACATCATTATATTTAAAGGGGCAATATCGTTGTATTCTAATAACCTTAGTGTTGTTAGTGTTTGTTTAAAGGAACAATATTACCAGCCAAGACGTTTGCTTTTTAAGTTTATAACAGGAGATGCTATGGTAATGTTGCTAAAAAAAATTAAAAGTAGACTGTCACCAATCCAGACATTCAGATGGGGACTAATGAGCAAAAAGACAGACCAATCTGGATGTAGATCCTGCAATCAAAGAACACTGATAGGTCTAGTGAGCACCAAAACAGATCAATCAGAATGTAAATCCTGCCTACAGAATACACGAATGGTCTAATCTTTCTGTTACTGTTACTATTTGCCGATGTCGGGGAGCCACTATCACAGCGCGCTCGGAGGAAAGCACAGCGGCTCGGCTATGATAGATCAGCTCACAGACGCCCTGTGCTGCAGACATCACCCTAGGAGTGATGTGGGGAGAGAGCACCATCTACCCACCCAGAGGGAGCAGGGCCAATTTTGCTCCCTCTGACGCCGGCAGCTTGATGGCAAAGCTGCATGAGCGGGGGTTCGAATGGGGCGGAGTGGGGCATTTGGTGGATGATGCTGTGGTTCCATTTGTAATTGAAAAATTTAAATGCGAACTATTTAGGTTGTTATGCTATTTGTACCCAAGTGTTTGGACTTTTAAAGTAAGTAAATGAAGACATTAGCACTGATTTACAGAGAGGAGATTAGTATAGAGATGAGTAAAGTGGTCTGGGTCTTTTAGCCCTAAGTTAGCCTATAGCCCAGAGTTAGCCAAGCCCAAAGTACACATCTATATGTCTATCTATCTTTCTATATATAAATGTTTTTTTTTTTTTTTTTTTTTTACTTTTTTTTCAACCACACAACTATGTTTGTGTGTAAACCACACAAAGATTATGTCTAGTCTTTGGTAGGTATCTAGGTAGGTAGGTAATTTAGCATGTTGCCCACTTCACTGTGATAGAATGTAATAGTGGTTTTCATGAAAGACCCTCAGAAAACAACAGACAACAGGTTGCTGTATCAGTGACATACAAAATGATTTCACTTCTGATTTTTTGTGTGTGATTTTTAATAATTAAATAATTACAAAAGAGTATGCTCTCTAAGCGTCGCACCTAGAATGGCGATGACCTCGTCGTCCTGAATGACCTCTAGTGATCCAGACACCACGAAGCAGAGTGTGTCGACGCTCTCTCCGGCGTGGAAGATGAGGTCTCCGGGGGCGCAGTGTGTGGTCTGGAACTCCACCGCCAGAGAGCGCAGGCAGCCGTCGCTGGCCAGCCTGAAGGCAGGGTGCTCGTTAAACACCTGCCGGTTCAGGTGGACGCAGATGTCCGCCCGCATGTCTTTGGGACAGATGGACAGCACCTGGGCAAAGAGATGGGAAAAGGGCATTAGTGCACAGCGGTGACATGCTGCATGCGGTGTGTGTCGGCTGGATGTGTGTGTGTGTGTGTGTGTGTGTGAGATCGTGGGTGGATGACACTAGGCATCAGCATCTTAAAGTGTGGTCAGTGCTGCTGTAATCACGTAGGCTCTAGCTGACTCAATAGAATCTGAGAGCAGTCTAAAAAAAGACCATTCAGCAAGTGTCCAGCCTGTAAAATATGCGGGTGAAAAAAGTGCGGTGCAATGTGGAGGGGCGTGTGTCCTGGTGACTGGAAAATATGGAAAAGCACAGGCACTGCATCGGCAGGCAGTGAGTTTAGCTTCTTTTAGCACAGTTCGTTATTTTTGCCCCGCTGAAGGAAACAAAACAAACAAAATAAGATCTTGCTCAGCTGCTCTTGGTATTTGCAAATGTCAGTTTCCCAGCACGCATGAATATTTCATTTTGGTGCTGTCTAGAGTTATAATTAAATTAACTGCGAGCTGAAGGACTAGCGTACGCTCTCTTCCCCTCCCCCTCGCAAAAGAGAAAGTTATTATAAAAACAACAGAGGCGGAAAATATCCTCAGTAATCCCGCTGATAATGTTATTAGCTGACTGAAATAGCTGCCCGCGACAAGATAAATGTGCTTTAGAGCAAGTGAACATTTATTCATCACTACAGATGTGAACAGTGATAACCCAGACCCTAATCAAGGTTCCCTGATCAATAGCTGAAGCACAATGATTCTAATTCACTACACATTGATCACAGCTCACAATCAAATACAATGCACTATTATTGAGTGCTAGTGTCTTATTTAGCACACTCCAACCATGCAGCTGTAGCCTATAGTATAGATCCCCGCAACACAGTCAGAATAGAGTCAGAACAGTCAGACCACAGTCAGAACAGAGTCAGAACACAGTCAGAACACAGTTAAAACACAGTCAGAACAGTGTCAGACTAAAATCAAAACACAGCCAGAACACAGTCAGAATAGAGTCATAACAGGGTCAGAACACGCCAGAACACAGTCAGAAGACAGTCAGAACAGTCATGACACAGTCAAAACAAGTCATAACACAGTCAGAACAGAGTCATAACACAGTCAGAACAGAGTCAGAACAGAATCATAACACAGTCAGAACACAACCAAAAGAGAGTCAGAACAGACTTAGAACAGCCAGAGCACAGTCAGGACACAGTCAGGACAGAGTCAGGACAGAGTCAGGACAGAGTCAGGACAGAGTCAGGACAGTCAGAACACAGCCAGAACACAGTCAGAACACAGTCAGAACACAGCCAGAACACAGTCAGAATAGAGTCAGAACAGTCATAACACAGTCAAAACAAGTCATAACACAGTCAGAACAGAGTCATAACACAGTCAGAACAGAGTCAGAACACAGTCAGAACAGAATCACAACACAGTCAGAACACAGCCAAAGGAGAGTCAGAACAGACTTAGAACAGTCAGAACACAGTCAGGACATGGTCAGAAGACAGTCAGAACAGTCAAAACAAGTCAGAACACAGTCAGAACAGAATCATAACACAGTCAGAACACAGCCAAAAGAGAGTCAGAACAGACTTAGAACAGCCAGAGCACAGTCAGGACACAGTCAGGACAGAGTCAGGACAGTCAGAACACAGCCAGAACACAGTCAGAAAGGAGTCAGAACACAGTCAAAGCAGAGTTAAAACACAGCCAGAACAAAACCAGAACACAGTCAGAACACAGTCAAAACCAAGTCAGAGCAGTCATAACACAGTCAGAACACAGTCAGAACATAGCCCAGGAACACTTCATGATCAATTTCATACTGCTTTTCCGTTATGGTTGGCATGTCAGTGTATTTATCTAAATATATTAGATATTTAAATATGACATTTTTTATATCGCTTAAATAAATGGCAAACTGTTCACAAATAAAAAGGGGGCAGAACAACAGATCTTCTCCTGCTTCCTTATTAGAGTTTTTGTTTTTTAAATAGTCCAAACTTACTCAGCTAAGCTTAAATATATATATAAGATATATAGGGTATATAAACTATTAATGGAGATCTGAAGGTTTTTCTTAAGAGAGTTTATTAAATTTGAGAAATTATGTGGGAAAGGATATTTAAAAAGATCTCTTCTCTAATACATACTTTTCTACTATGTATTTTCACTCATCTGAAAGAATCAAAATGATAGCATTTATAACATTTAATTGCACTGGGGTGGCTTTTTGGAAACTCTTCCAGAAAGGTGTGTGTGTGTGTGTGTGCATCTGTGTGTAAAAGCTGAAAGCTACAGTATTAACGCTGCATTTTTAAGTGCCAAGTAAGAAAGTGGAGAGGAGCACTGGCTGCATTCACATGCTAATGGTTCCATTAGAGGCAGTGGGACAGGGGTGCAGGCAGCACAATAGAAAATGAATTAGATCTCATCTCTCTCACTTCACCAGAACTTAATTAAAATGCTGCAGAGCCCCATAGATGATGAGCCATCACATCGGGAGACCTTCACCCAGCCCAGACATGCATCACACGTGTGTACTGTACAGACATAAACCTGCATCCCAAACCTGATAATTCAGGTTTAATTCAGATAATTATTTCATAAACTCATATACAGTAATTCGTGCACAGCTTTTTATGTTTATTCCTTTAGTTTGTTTTTGGTCGCTGTACATGTCTATATCTCTGAGTTTGGATAAAGGAAAGTAAGTTAGCATACATTTCATATCTATATCCTGAGATATTAAAAAATGGCACGATCTTTCCTACATTAAAACATTTAGAAGGATTTGTTTGTCTCATTTTTGTGTAGCTTATATCCACTTTTAAAATACAGGGATTGAACAATGAAACTGAAACATCTGGTTTTAGACCACAATAATTTATTGTCCTGACGGACAGTTCTGGTGGAAACAGGAGAGTTGAGGTGCACACTGAATTCTGCCGTGGTTTTATATATATATTTTTTTGGATACAATCCGGGTTAGGCAGTTTCAGACAGTTTCTTCTTGAGTCCACAGTTAATCCCGTTGGATGTGGTTGGTCCTTCTTGGTGGTATGCTGACATTACCCTGGATACCGTGGCTCTTGATGCATCACAAAGACTCGCTGTCTTGGTAACAGATGCACCAGCAAGACGTGCACCAACAATTTGTCCTCTTTTGAACTCTGGTATGTCACCCATAATGTTGTGTGTATTGCAATATTTTGAGCAGAACTGTGCTCATACCCTGCTTACTGAACCTTCACACTCTGCTCTTACTGGTGCAATAATGTGCAATTAATGAAGATTGGCCACCAGGCTGCTCCAATTTAGCCATGAAACTTCCCACACTAAAATGACAGGTGTTTTAGTTTCATAGTCCAACCCCTGTAAATGAAGCACCCAATATTCATTTTTTATTAAAATGTAGCCAAAATGTAGCAGGAAAATCTGTGCTTTCTCCTGAAAACAGTATTAGTCTCAGCTTATTGATGAATATTACATCCTTACACAACTGCATGACTGGCAACATCAACTTCTGCCAATGTCTACTACAAAATCGAATACAGTATATACAGAAATACAATTCACCAATTTAGCTATGACATATTAGATAAAACATATAACATTATTTTTTGTTGTTTTTCTGTGCTTAATCGGAAACAAGAAGATTCAAATCAAGGACACGGCACTACTGGGAATTCCCTTTTTCTACTGGCCCTACTGGGATTTTTCCGAGGCAAAATAAATGTGCAAAATACACAATTAATTAATAGAAAAACAAGAAACTGGTACATACGTTATTATGTTTTTGCACATTGACTAGATACTTTTTTTTGGTAGCCATCAGCAAGCTTCAGGCAGAATTTGTATTGAGTTTAATTAAATCTGGAACCTGGAACTCACCCAACTCTTTTAAATATAGTCTATATACTGTATGGGCCATTGCACTGAATATGTGCCATTTGCTTGTTGTAACCAATCCAAATTAAACTTAAACTAAATGAAACTATTTTTTTTTATTCTTGAATTAGTCTGAATCTAATAACACATGTATTTAACTATCCAAAACATGTACTGGTCAAACTAAAGGCAGCTTTAATTAACAGAAGTGTGAGATGATGCAGTGAACTACATATCATCTCCTTAAACCCTAGGTTAATCATTCTTCAATTACTACAATGCAAAATTGTAAATTATGGAGTCCCACAGGGTTATATGGTAGGGCCTATGAAATTAATGAAAAATCATAAAACTGTAGTTTTGAGAGTGAACAACTAAAGTGTGTGTTTACATACTGGGTCTAAAGGTTTAATTTATTCTGCCCCAGAAATAGAACTGTTTAAACTAATTACTAAAGGTCTGTAGTTGCCATGACATTCGTGTTAAAGCTCAGTAAATGTGAACCTTTAACCACAACTGTACACTGGCAGCGTATTCTAAAATTAAACCCTCAAACAAACAAAAACACAAAAAACAGCAGAAACCAGCAGTGGAATAGACAGATACAGACCTAGTGGAGCTGAGAAGGGAGAGGAGGTGCATCAAGTGTATCAGTAAAACAGAGAGGTGGATGGATATGTAGTTAAAAGGAGACTGATGTGGAAGAAAAAGCTGATGTGCAGAGAGAGATGGAGGTATAAAAGGAAAACAACAATGTCAAGGTAGATCAACTGAAGAAAGCCTTTTTTATATATATTTCACACAGCCAACTGTAGTTTAGAATAGCTGAACAAAAAAGAACAAAACGCTGATTCAACACAGATGTTTTTATGTAGTCGCTAGATTTAGCATTTAACCTTCACAGAGCAAATATAAAGAATGAATCACGAAAATAAAAGACCCTCACAAAATGGATATTGAACATGTTTTAAAATGGACTGTGCCTTTTGCCAAAAAGTAGTTCCAAAACAAGTGAACTGTAACAGAACTGTAGCTACAAAACGAATAGCGTATGGTTTATACGTTAGTTTGAAATCAAAATTGGAGGTTAAGGGGGTTTGTAAATGTTTGGACCATGAAATAACGCTAAAACTCTCTTCTTATGCTCCGTGGAGTCGTATTCATCGGAAAACGGCGCATTTGTAAGCATTTCTGCCTGTTTGCTGGGTGTTGTTGGTTAGCGTAGCTTGCTTTAGCTCAGCATTAGCTTAGCTTAGCCTAGCCTGGCTGGTTACAGACAGCGGCTGAGGTAACTGATGGATTTTCTTATTCTTTTTTCCACAAAAGATGAGCCAGCACTGGAGGCTGCAGGCGAGCGTGCCGTAGCTTGGCGCTAGCCTGTGCTAAGCTAATGCTGCTGCTGTTGCTGCTGCTGGAGGTAATGATTCAAAAATGTCTTGTGTGTACATGCCGTTACTCGGCCGTTACTGAGCAACGAGTATGCCGTGCTGTTATCACAAATTTCAGCACGGTTAGAACTAGGGGTGTGACGAGACACTAATATCACGAGACGAGATGAGACACGGTACTTGGTCCACAGAACGAGACGAGATTTAAAAATAAAATTTTAAAGAAAATGTCAAAAATTAAAAATGGAGTTTTATTTGACAAAATCATGTAACCCAAACTTAACAGACTGGTTTCTCTCACACTTTGATTCTAAAAGAAATAGAAATAAGAATAAAAAATAAAAATAAAACTTTTCTAGGTCTTATATAGTGCAAACAACAACCAGTCAGATTAAGCTTATGGTTTGTGTTTATTTCTCCTAAATCTCTTGTAATTAAACTATGCATAATCATAACCAGTCATATTAAGACTATGCTTGCAGTGCAAACAGAGACAGTACATTTTTTTAAATACAGTACAGAGCTAAGGGATTAGTACAACTGCCTATGAAACAGTCACGTGTAGGATTTACTTACAGTATTTATATATGGTTTGTGTCTTGTGGATCACTCTGTTACCGTTTATTGTTTCCACTGGAGCCAAAATGCAGCCAGACATACAACTTAAAAGTAGCAGAAGCAGAATTTTCCTCTTCTGCTGAGAGCTGCTCTCACTGCTCAGCCACCACACTTGCTGCTATCGCTACTGGGTTGCCAGATCCCTCTTAAAAATTCCACACTAAACACGAGATCTTGTCACACCCCTAGTTCTCAACCACTTCTCAACCAATCAGATTCAGTGAAGTCGGAACTAACTGTTGTATAATTATTGAGGTTGCACTAAACAAATTCTGTATAAGGCACACCCTAAAGGTCACCATATTTCATTAATAAAAATACTTTAGTCAGTATAACTCAATAACTCTAACCCTAACTCTAAATGAGCCAAATAGTTATCTTACAAAAAATAAGCTTTGTTGGAGTTTGTATCTCTATTATTTATGTTTGAGTTAGTTTGACCTAATCAGCTAATGTAAATGCAGTTTTCTATAGTATTTAAATGGTCTTAACTTAATATGTAGGGCAGTCAGATTCTACAGTGTATGTACAGTGAGAGTCTGAGTGAAGTAAATCTAAGATAGAGGGTTTTTTGAAGTTTTAATGTGACCCACTACACAGCGGTGGGTTTGTTGGTGTTGTCGTTGATAAAAGCACTGTACTGACGCAGTGTTATTCAAACTGTATCCCAAAATAACCCCCTTTTTTCCGCACACTAAATCATCCAGCACAGCACAACAAAGGGATCTGAACTGTTGACATGATGCTTTATTATCTGAGAATCAAACATTTCTAAAGGCATTACATGCAGGCCGTAAAGAGTGTTGAGCTCCCTCTGTCTCTGTGTCAAAGCCAGCTCTCAGCATATTTTGAGAAACGAGCAATGCTCACTGGAGCCTTTTCACACCCACGGCATTGCGGGCAATAATGTCAAACCCCCGCTGACTCCCTCTGAGTTTCAAATTGGATTTAAGCTTTTCAAACTGCATCTGAAAGATTATCTTCCCCTTCCAACAGACAACAGTCCCTAACTAACCTGTTTTGTTCATTTTAATCCATATTTCTCAGCATAATAACAAATGTTTTTACATGTAGTCTTAGTCTTATAAAAGCCACAATGAATTGAATAAGTTGTCACATTTTGTATAAAGGGCATTATACTGTATTTCAGTTTGGGCACTGTGGGTACGGGTTGCTGGATGTTGGTAAACCTTTAAGCACAGCAGATGTGTCTTTTAAACATTTAGTATCTCCTCTTAGATGAAAAGACTGAGCTTTAAGAATGATCAGGAAAATCTGATCTCAATCCAACAGCAAATTACCTCCTTCTGATTCTGCCCATTTAATGTATAATCTCTATAGAACCAGGTCCTGTGCACTAGGGCCAGAAATCAAACTCTACTAATCACCAGGGCTATTCCGAGAGAGAAGACGCAATAGCTAGAGTATTTCAACATGGGAGATAATGCACCTGCTGTAACCTTCAAAACCTTTAAAACTTTAGGGTGTGGTGGTCGATATAAAAAAAAAACACCTTGTTTTTTTCAAGTAGTTCTTTTGCAAGGCTTAATTTGCATAGTTGTTGGAGGAGCCTGTCAGAAACTGCCTTTCAGATCACACAGGGTAGATTTGTATGTATAGTAGTAGTATGTAATTGTAGAAACTTTGCTATAGAATGAGATTTTCCAAAAAAAAAAAAAGAATAAAACTAGAGAAATATGCATTTTATCTAGCTAAAGTGTTGGTGCGCTGTCTTTTTGGCTAGTCATTACTGTGAATATATGTGAAAAAATAGGGTAAAATTGGTGGTTAGCCAGTGTAACCGCAATGCATTTATGGTAAACAAATTATAACATGGAGAGATGCGGATAGATATGTGCCTACAGGATAACAATGTGTCTGTTCCTGCTAACACTGATTAACTGAAGAGCTCAGAGTTTATATTTTATGTGGATTTTATGTTATGTTATTTGATGAGCACATAAACCAACCTGTATGGCACCCAATCAGGAACAGCAACCTGCTACAATTGGAGAAATTAACATTTCTAAACCAGTTTATATCACAAATAATGGTCCTTTCATACAGAATTCAGAGGCCCATACAACAGCTAAATCTTAGTTAAATGTTTGTTATCCAAAAAACATAAACAAGATGACACAACTACAGAGCAAACTAGGTCTCATTTCACGTTTATTTATATTAATTCTGCGGTGGTCACTAGTATGATTGAATGCCCTGTGACAGGATGTTAGCTCTTACTCATGAATATATATTCATGGCATGCAAACACATCGCTTCTGATTGGTTAACAGCACTGTGATGCTCCCTCAATGGCTCTGCAGTGGGCGGTCGCAAGCCAAGGTGGGCGTGGCCATGAATCCTAATTTCCAGGTTGAGGTCAGTCCAGGGACTTTTCCCGATTCACTCTTTTTTTGTCTGTTTTTTTTTATATTGGCTAATGCAGACAATGAGGGTGGAAAAACAGTTAAATGTGTAGAATGCATAAACAACTCGGAGTGACCTCCTGTATTTCAAAAAGAGCAAGTATTAAATGAATTCAAGCAAAAAATGACACCTAAAACTTTTTAAAAATAAAAACTGCAAGGGACAAAAGTAATGCTGCTTAGTGCACAGTGGTTACTAAAAAAAACACTTTAGAAATAACCTTTGATCCTGCACTTAAAAAAAAAACACATCCTAAATCTGTTTTAATTCAATGGTTTGTAATTTCTTTGATGTCTGTTGTAAAACTGAAATTTTAAAAGATGTTCTATATGTCAAAAAGGACTATACAGGCTACCACTAAACATATGATTAGTTCTGATTATACCTGGATGAGCAGAGAAGATCAAATATAACCAAAAATAATAGTTATCTTGTGGATAAAAAGATGGAATTACAAGATTAATATGAAAACAATTTTATAAACCTACATCTTTTTTTTTAACTGCAAGCCAGGAAAAACCAAAGCCAACTATACACTGTATTTGTCTGACCTCTAGAAAGGTACTGAACTATAGGTCACTATTTTAGTGATTTACAGTGCATCGTCAATTACGCATTGCGCATCTTGATTTACAGCATGTCGGTGCGTCTTTGGTATAAAAAGGGCACAAAAAATACACCTTGCATGGCTCGAAATGCGTAAAAGGCATTTACTAATTATCTTAATTAATTATGGGTGTGTTTTGGGTGTAACATGAAATGAACCAATCAGTGTGCCAGTTGTCAATTCTTTTAAGAACCAGGCACATTTTGACTTTGGTGCATTGGTATCTTACAGAGCTGTCCTTTTGAGTGTCTCGGCTGAGGATACTGACCTGCACGTTTAAGCTGTGAAGATACACTAGGAGCTCATTTAATCTTTATCTTTATTCTGTTTTATTGTTTATGTAAACGTGCTGAGGGCGAACAGTGGACACAAGATATGATTGGGCAGCTGATTGTTTTATTCAGGCTGTGGTGCACCTGTGTTTTCTGCCACAAAGATAAAAACACACCAGAAATGCACCTGAACACATCTCAATTACTGACCACCACACCCACTGGTGTAAATATATTCCCAAACTCTGATGCTATTTTAATGGCGCAGGCCCAAGCGTGAAAATAGACTCTTTACAGGGTGTAAGATAGCACTGAGCATTGTGACGCACTTGCACAGGGTGTATGATAGGGCTCATACAGTCAAAAATCATAGTTCTGTGAAAGATCCAGGCTAAAGTCCATTTTATACTATATGTCAATGCCAACACCACTTGACACCAACAGACTTGATGATTTCCACATGTTAGTCAGCACTAATGATCTATTAAGGATGCCATAGGTTAAAAAACACAAAAAAAGCAGCAAAAAAGAAGACGTTTCATGGAAGTACTTGGACAACAACAGTTACAGACCAAACAAGCTCCTGTTGTGTGTGAAGGTTAGAAGGAAAGGCCCTCTAACTCCTAAAATTGCGGTGACATGAGGACATTACTCAAAAAGAAGATACAGAAGCTTCCTCACCTTCTCGGTGTCTATTCCTTTGGACATAGCCCAGGTGGAAACAATGTAGTCCATTACTCTTTCGCTCAGGCCTTTAGGCACCTGGTAGAGCTTCAGAAAGTCCCGCACGTTGTTCAGCATCTCGTGGTAGCGATTGGTGTTGGTGTACATCTGCTGGAAGATGGTGGTCACGTTTCCGAAGATGGTGGCATACAGGAGAGCTGTGAAAAAGACAAGAACATCTTAAGATCCCTTCAAAGAGCAGCTGAAAAAAAATCAAAGGCCAAACTGGAGCAAGGCTTAGCGGAAGTGTCCGCAGTGAGATCAGGGCTGTGCTGGAACAGAGGAGTGGTTTGCAGTTTAAAAAAAGGATGTTATTAGCTTTCTCGCTGCTTTATCACTGCAGTAGAATACATAAACATGGATATGCCAAGGTACAGGAAATATAGCCCACATCAAATATATCATAGCATACAGCAAATCTTCTCAGTACTGTTTAAAGGGTTAGAAGAAGCTGTTTACAAAAACTGTAGACAAGACAAATAAATCAGATTCTGTCACTGAGACACTGATACAATGAGAGCCAGTGCAGTCCAATCTCCAAACACTGGATAGAGTTTTATTCCACAGATACAAAGCTGATGAGGTTGCCAGATTGACACACAGGGGCAAGCAACAACAAGTCTTACTCTGTAGCTTATAGTTGTATACAGTATATATACTACTAGGGTAGTAGTGGTGAAAAAATTACTCAGTTATGGTTAGCAAACATTACTTAAGCTGAGTGATTACCCGTTCAGTAGAAAAAAATAAAAAGCTAATAATAAAAATAATAACAAATTCTAGCTTGCCTGTTTCCATGTGTACAGCACACAGTTTGCAAGCTGTTGTCTATACCTGGCAACCTGAATGTGGAAATGCAACTGGGGCAATGGCGGTGGGCAGAATCGGAGGCTATACCCCACACAGATTTCTTTGATGTACCACACAGTTGAAATAAGAAAATACTGTCCAAAGCTCTGCTTTCACTGTGTTTTCTTATTGCTGATGATCCACCCTGATTATGTAATGAGTAACTAGAGAAACTATTATCTTTAATCGTCCTTAAAGATCTAAGCAACTATGTTATTTTATGAGTGAGATACTTTCAATATATTCTAATAAAAAATGTGATTCTTCCATCAATAAAATTACTCACACTAAAATTAATCACACTAGGTTATAAAAATAATGTTAGAAATATTTTATTACAGAATAAGTAGTTTGGATATTAAATATATTATTTATTGGACTATCAAATAATTTGATACACAAAAGTCAACGTTGCTACTTTGGTCTTGGCCTTCTCAGGCCTCAGGCCTTCTACCTTTCTAACTGTACACCAATAAACTGACAGAAAGTGATTAATCTTTAAAATCCACAATGTGTGTTTCTACCATAATCTAAAAAGAAACCAAAAATGATTATGTATCAACTTTTGAACATTTTTATTAAAATATTCACAGCATTACCATCCATACTAAAACATCTTATAAGTAATTATTTACACTTGTAAATATTCATAATCTTTGAAACAAAGGAGACTAATAGAGAAGTATATGCAGGTCATGAGAGACAATTAGAGAGCTTAGACAATTAGATTAGTAGAAAAGTGAGTATTTTAGTCATGTATTCCTTTAAATAATGAAATTAAATTATTCTGCATCATTAGCATCATTATGGTGTGAAAAAATATTTAAAAAGAAATGATTACATCATTCATATGTATAAAAAGCTGGTGATTAGTGTTAAAAAGTCCATCACCACAGGTTTTTACCTGGAAAAAAAGTGAAATTACTGTAACACCAAACTGGAGGCACTGGTACTGATACCTGGTGAGAATGTTTGTTTAACTGTTTAACTGTTTCAAAATTAAACTTGAATGCAAGCTAAGCTTTCCAAAATTATATTAATTTATGATGGTCATTTTTTTAAGTAAGACCAGTAAAATGAGACTGAAACATAAGAATCACCCCAGTAAAAATAAATAAATGGTACCTTTTAATTGTACATGGATATAAGAAGCCAACTATGTGAATGATTATGTATCAAATGTAGCAAATGATATAAAAATAGAAGTAGTCACATACTGGGAACAGGTCAACTGTCTCCGGCACTGGATGAGGAATTATAGTGCTTGTTACAGTTATTTTTCACGCCTTTACCAGTTAGAGAATTGAAGCCCTACGCAATCCCAAGTGTCTGGCACATTGAAATGATACGCATCATAGGAGCAGTGCGCTGGCCTCTGCCCTCCCACAGTTCAGCCGCTGCCATGCAACATGAAAACTGGCTAATTAGAAGAAAGAAGAAAGAAAAAAATAAATAAAGTTTAAGAAAAATCACAAACAAGTCTAAAGAAGCTGAAAGTCTCTAAACCTGCAGCACGAAACACTTACTGCAAATATCCAAACTCTGCAATTAATGATGTAAAATAACCATAGAACTTTCTGCAGCAGATCCAATGACAGCCACAGAATAAACCTAATGGTTACAAAAAAACTCTAAAAACAAGTTTGAAATAATAAGTGGCCTTACCCTTAGATAATAAAAACGCTGACTGAAAATAACAAAACTGTGCAGTTAATTAAGTTAATTAACCATAGAGTTGTGTGACATGTACAACATGAACACAATCAAAACATGGTGAGTAAAAATGCTAATAAGCTCTCAGTTTGCAAACTCTGATAAGTGTTTTCCAGGGCTTTGCATTACTGGAGGTCATAGGTTATAAATGTAATGTTTGATTCATGAAAAACACTATTTAACTATTTTACATGGATCTGGAGAGACTACATTAGAGGTGAGCGATATGGCCCTAAAATAACATCACAATATTTAGCAGAATTTCTGTAATAATGATATTCATAGAGACAAAACACAGGAAAAATGTTTTGCTAATTTCAAGAATATATTACTGCAACAAAATAAATGTTATTTTATTTTATAAAAATAATTTATAAATGTTTGTCTATTCTGTAAACAACAGATTACAATATTACTCAATTAGGTAAAATCACAATATACACTACAAAGTATATTGTCTATTGTACAATATACAAAGTGAGAAGGAATAATTTTACATCCATAGGCTAAGCTTACTGAGCTAATTAGATTTTTGAGAAGTTTAAAAATGTGCAGGTACATTTAAACATACTTATCTGGCTCACTGTGCTGCCATGAAGTTGCTAAGTAATAAACTTCACTTGAGCTAATAAAATAAAGCAAAGGCCCTTAATGGCCTCAGGGATTCCTCTTAAGGGAAATGAAAAATCCAAAAAAAGAGGGGCTTGTTTAAACCGCACTAAAATGAGTCTGTAAGAAACAAAGGCACTAATAATTACATTTTCATTGGAGTTGTTTAAATATTTCATATTTTCATTGCAAGAGAAAATAGAAAAACATCAAAGAAATGATTCAGACTAGCGGCTCCTGAAAAACAGTACTGGGGATCCTACCCTCTGCACATTTTCCTCATCTAGCAGAAGTGATTTGACTCAGTAACTAATAAACTATCTACTCGTGTGCTGAGTCTCGCTCTCTCCCCTCCATCACTGAGATCTACACCACATGCTGCATCCGCAAAGCAACCAGCATTGTGAAGGACCCCACCCATCCCTCACACGGACTCTTCGCTCCGATGCCGTCCAGCAGAAGATACAGGAGCATCAGAGCCTCCACTACCAGACTCTGCAACAGCTTCATCCACCAGGCAATCAGACTCCCTAACACAAACAGAGACTTCACTACCAGACTCCCAGACTCTGAAACAGCTTAATCCTCCAGGCAGTCAGACTCCTCAACACACAGAGCCTCTACTACCAGACTCTGCAACAGCTTCATCCACCAGGCAGTCAGACTCCTCAACATACAAAGCCCCTACTACCAGATTTTGCAACAGCTTCTTCCACCAGACAGTCAGACTCCTCAACACACATTTACCACTTTACCACACACATTTCACTGTACCACAGTTCTGCACTTTCCTATCTGTTAAATTGTCGTATGTCTGTTGTATTTATTGTATTTATTGTAGTCTTATGGTCCTATGTTGCTAATTAGTTCATGTTGTCTATACAGCTCTGGAAAAAAATGAAAGACCACTTGAAATTTTCTTAAAAGAGTTTCTTTGATTTTACCAAATTGAAAACCTCTGGAATATAATCAAGAGGAAGAGGGATGATCACAAGCCATCAAACCAAACTGAACTGCTTGAATTTTTGTACCAGGTGTGGCATAAAGTTATCCAAAAGCAGTGTGTAAGACTGGTGGGGGAGAAAAAGATGCATGAAATCTGTGATTAAAAACCAGGATTATTCCACCAAATATTGATTTCTGAACTCTTAAAACTTTATGAATATGAACTTGTTTTCTTTGCATTATTTGAGGTCTGAAAGCTCTGTGTCTTTTTTGTTATTTCAGCCATTTCTCATTTTCTGCAAATAAATGCTCTAAATGACAATATTTGTATTTGGAATTTGGGAGAAATGTTGACTGTAGTTTATAGAATAAAACAACATTGTTCATTTTAATGTACCTATAAATAGCAAAATCAGAGAAACTGATTCAGAAAATGAAGTGTTTTTTTTTTACTGTTTGTTCCATGTTACACCATGGTTCAGGATGATCGTAATTTTGTTGCACTGTGTACTTGTGCTTAGATGGAATGACAATGACTTGACTTGAGACAGATGCAATAAATAGTCTGCTAGAAAGGACTGATATTACATAACAATGATTTAAACCCACAGAAGCTGAAGATAAAACAGACACATACACATAACTGTGTTACACAGAGTACCTCTCTTACTTACAGGCTTTCACACATATAAGAACTGAAGCAGTAAACAGTGAAGACCAGAATAATATATGTCTGCTTCGTGATCTCCCTTAAGCACAGCCTCGATTCCCTGAAGCTGTTTAGCTCCTGTGTCCACACATTAGCATGTGACCTAGGAAACTAAAAAAATGTTCCAAACCTTAGTCATTCTAAAGATCAGTGCCAAACAGTATGCTAATGAGATTTATTTTTTCAAAGTCAAAAAAATAGCTTTGTTAATTTTATTTTTTAAACAGTAAACATTTTTAAACATTATTTTTAGCTCAAAATAAATATTGTATTTGAATGATATATTTGAATTGCATTATATTGGCAATGGTTTTTGACAGAGTGTAACAAAAAGTAGTGGTATTTATTTCTTTAAAAAAAATGTTTTGTTTTTTTTTGCATTGAAGATGGGTGTAATCTGGACAGTGAGAATACAATTTCGTTCCACCTCATGAACCACAAGTGATCTAAAATGACAATAAAATCTCCTTGAATCCTTGAATATGTTTTATATTGTATATTCTTTCATCTAAGTATTCACCTCTGGCTTAGAGGACAGCTTTGCACATCGTGACTGTATTTTCTCAGTCAGTTTTATGAGGTAGAATCACCTGGAATGTTTAGCTTTCAGTTAATAGCTGTGCTGAACTTGTTAAGAGTTAATTATTTGAATTCATTGTTCTCTTAATAACATATTTGAGAAGATCAGTTGTAAAGTTGTGAAGAAGTAGAGTTAGTATACCGTGATTAGACTGTTTAAATAATGTTCTAATCCATATTATGGCAAAAACTATTCAACTAAGTAAATAAAAAAATGCTTTAAGAAATGAAGGTCAGTCAAACCGAAAAATTAGAAACAAATTGACTTCTTTGAAAGTATCCACAAGTGCAGTCACAAAACCATTAAAAACATGAAGATGAAACTGGCTCTCATCAGGTCTGCTCCAGGGAAGGAAGATAAAAAGTTACCTCTGTTGCACAGGATAAGTTCATTAGAGTTACAGCCTCAGAAATGGCAAGTTATCAGAACCCCAGAAACGAGCAACTGCACTGTAAGCCCGGATAACTTGAATTTACTTTAAAAAATTGAGAAGCCGGTTGCCCTAAAAAAATTAGGTAGTGAAAACTTAAGTTAGCATAACTTAAAACATCAAGTTATTACAACTAAAGGGGAAGTTGATTTAACTTTTTTATTTTTGTTATACTGTAAGATCGGATAAGTTGAGTTAATTTAACTTTTTTTAAGGCAGCTGGTTTGCTAATTTTTTTTAAGTAATGGGGAATGAAAACTTGAGTTAACATAAATTAAAACTAGGGGTGGGCGATATGGCTCTAAAATAATATCACGATATTTCATGGTATTATTGCGATAACGATACTCTTGGAGATATGACAAAGAAATAAAAAAATATACTACTGCAACAAAACAAAACTTACATTTTATTATTGTATGATACAGCACACCCCTAACTGAAATATAAAAAAATACAAGAATTTTATCAGATTTGTAACAGAAGTCAATTTCATAATACTAATAATAATGCACTCCAAATATCTCCATATATCCAGGATTAAGGTAAAACAAATGATACTAGACAGATATAATCTGTCTCTAGTAGATATTTAATTGTAAATTAGAACAGTGTGAATTTTTCTTTTGCTTTAACAGCAAAAAAGCAGTACCCTGATGTGATAATTAGGGGGGAGTGTTATGGCACGATATTTCAGGGTATAATATCTTTAACAATATTCAAAAATGTTGGCGATATTATCGCATATGATATGATATGGCACACCCCTAATTAAAACATTGAAGGGGAACTTGATTTATTTGTAAGGTAGCCCAGGGGGAATCACTACACACTGATGGTGAGTGTTAGTCAGAAACTGTTGGACACACCCAGTAGTATGCAAATAGATTGAGACAGAAGCCAATGGAAAAGAAGCTGTTAATGGCAACAGACTAAACTCAGTTATTATAAGTTGGTTCAACTCAAAGATCTCAGTTTGAATAGTACAGTATATGTACCCACAAATGTTTAACTAACTCAAAATAGTTGAGTATTGTTTAGAAATATCCAGTTTTATGTAAAACAGACTTAAATCATTTGAGTTAAATCAACTTATGGGTTTACCTTGTAAATGCTTCACAGAGTATTTTGGTTTGTTTAACACTTTTACAAGTTTACTATTTTATTTTGTTTCTTTATAGTCTGGATAACTTTAGTACTAATTAAAAATTCAGGAAAAACAGTTAAATTCTGTATTTTTCTCTTTAATGCAAATAATAGAATGCTGCGGACTCAAACGGCACCCTTTTCATAGCCCACCTATCAAAGCTTGATGTTCAGTATGCCAGCCTGCTGAGAATTAGGTGCAGCCTTAGATCAGCAGGAGCTGAATAAATACAGTCAGTTGTGCTTATCTATGGAAAATAAAGCAAATGAATTTAGGGGAGGGAGGGTGGGTGAGCGCGCGCTGAGTAATGGTAATGGCTTCTGCTGCGGCGTGTAATTTCTAGGTAAGACTTTGCCGTTTAGAGACGATGCGGATCAATTTTGAACCGATAAGTCACCCGTTTGTGTGAACACAAGCTCTTATTGTTTTATTAGTTTAGACAATACGGAGCGGAGTTAGTGAGCCATCAGCAGAAATATAATTTAAAACACCTCCCTGTGAGCGTGAACTCTTTCAATAATGCATAGACAAGCACACACACACTCACATTTACTGTAGTTACAACAAAAATATAAATACATTCATACATGCTTGTAGACTCTACCACACGACACACACACAGATCCGCAACAACATGTGAGTGATATAGTATGCACACATGAAAGGCACAATTTTTTTTTTTTTACACAAAAGCAACAGCAGGTCGGTATACACGGCTTCCATAAATCACGTCAGACTCTAATGCATATATGCATGTGATAAGCCCAGTAATTAGGCAGGGATTACCCACAGCTTAGTTTTAACTGATAGTGCTGACGTTTACAGCGGCCTGGCACACCGTCAGCATAAAGGTCACACAAACACAGCGAGGAGCCTCATGCCTCAGGCCTGGAGAGGCCGCCTAGCAGGAGAGCTGAACAAAGAGAATGCAGTAGTATACCCACAATGCCACACTCCGCGGAAAGTGGAACGCACTGAGAAAAAGAAACTTCCAGGAGCCTGAAGGAAGAGCTGGATTGCAGTGCTATTCAGAAGGAAGATAAAGGTTACCAGGAACAATAAATGATTAAAACGTACACTGATACAGGCAACTCCGCGTCATGTTTACTGAGCTACACACACAGAAAGAGTGACTGCGTATTGCAACATGCCAGACGTTTAAGCATGAGGCTGTAGAGGTTACTTAAGATGCTCTATGACTAGGGTCGGCAATAGACATGAAATATCTGGCCCATGAGCAGTGTTAGGCACGTTACTTTGAAAAAGTAATTAGTTATAGTTACTAGTTACTTCTCCAAAAAAGTAACTAACGGAGTTACTCCACTATAAAAGTAACTAGTTACCAGTAAAAGTAACTATTGTGTTACTTTGTGTTATTCGTCCCGTAAAAAAAAACAAAAAAACAAAAGAAAATCAATTATGTATTTACTATTATTATTAGAAAAATAAGAAACGAAAATAAACCCAAAATGTTGACAAAAATATAATCTAACGAATTAAAAAAAATAATAATAATTCTCCACACAACCAAAGAAAATTACTAAAATTTCTAATACTGAAAAAAAAACGAAAAAAAAACAGAAAAACGTGTCTGGGGATGAAATTAAACAAACCAAACCACACTCAAAGGAGAAATGTATATATTAACAAACCAAAAGAATGGACAAAAACAACAATCTAATGACCGTTTGTAATGGGTGCTTAGGGTGGGTGGTTAGCCAATCAACCCTCAGCGCTGGCCTGGCGCGCCCTCCGATGCCCCGGAGGATGCCTCGATCGGGCACCAGCCCTTACACCGTTAAAATGGTATTAATATAACAGATTAACAGGCAATCACTGAATTGATTAGAGCACGCAAATCGTAACAATTGTGCCTCTCTTCACCACGCCAAACCACGTAAACCTACAGGCACAGCGGCCAGAAAGAGGAGGGGTTAACCAGGGCAAACAACTTCCTAAACCCTCCCACTACCCCTTTTTATAGGGTTAGAGGCACCATCTCACCATCAATCCATCTTTTCGTCCCTTCTGAATCACACACACACACTTGCGCCATTGTCTGTATGTGCAAAGTTAAAAAACAAAAAGTTCATAGAGCAGCTAAAGTAACGTGCAGTAACGGGGTGTGGGAAATGGTAAAAGCGTTATAGTTACAGTCAGAGTAATTAGTTAGATTACACGTTACTGAAAAAAGTAACGGCGTTAGTAACCCCATGAGGTTGTTTGAACTATAATGAACCTGTAACCCTTTCTTTTACAGTCCCATAAGTTCTGGGTACTTATCATGTTACTGTTCATGTTCATACCTCATACAGTACAGGCCAAAAGTTTGGACACACCTTCTCATTTTAATGTGTTTTCTTTATTTTTTTCATGACTTTTACATTGTAGATTCTCACTGAAGGCATCAAAACTCAAAACTATGAATGAACACATGTTGAGTTTTATGTACTTAACAAATAAAAGGTGAAATAACTTGAAAACATGTTTTATATTCTAGTTTCTTTAAAATAGCCACCCTTTGCTCTGATTACTGTTTTGCACACTCTGGGCCTCATTCTCTCAATGAGCTTCATCAAGAGGTGGTCACCTGAAATGGTTTTCCAACAGTCTTGAATGAAGGAGTTCCCAGAGGTGTTTATTAGCACTTGTTGGCCCTTTGCCTTCTTCACTCTGTGGTCCAGCTCACCCCAAACCATCTGGATTGGGTTCAGGTCCGGTGACTGTGGAGGCCAGGTCATTTTTTGTTAAGTACATAAAACTTCATGTGTTCATTGATAGTTTTGATGCCTTCAACCATAAAACACACGTGGCACAAGTTACTGACCAGTGCACTGGAAGGTTCGGGAAGCCACAACTCCTAAAGTGTAAGTGTAAGCAACAGCCCCAGGCTGTAGGAATGCACTGGACCGGACTGGTCAAGCCTGTCTAGGTGATGTACCAGGATATGTGGGAAGGAAAAGGGGTATAAATACGCTGAGATGTTGGCTATACAGGGGGAGAGACTTGAACGCATGCTTTGAAATGTATTCTGTTTTTTTTTTTTCAATTAAATAATTGCTACTCACTTGATCCAGACTCCAGGCTCCAGAGTCAGCAACAGCAAGCCATGAGAACCCAGTATTACATCAGATTCTATTCTGACCTAATCAAATCTTGTGAGGACACACTCGTGGGTGGTCCTCTTCAGAGGAAGGGGCATTTTCAGTCCTAAAGCTCTCACTAACACATCGTTTGACGGATGGGGCAGAGCGGGTGGGTGGTAGTCAGACGTTTGTCATTTCTGGCATTAGCTTCTCCAAAAATGCCATCTCTCCTCCACTGAAGCAGACATTTTTCTCATTAAGGTGGGGTAATAACCAATTTGACGCCTTTTATGGGGCAATAATGGAAATAACAAAAGCATTTCAGATGCACTTTGGATGTGGCCTGATGAAACACGATTAAGCGAGACCGGAACGGTTCTCCGGATGGCCCTGAGATTTCCCCGCACTGAATCTTCACACAGACACAGCGCAGCACTTTAGGGTGAACACACGCTCCATTCCCTTCCTAATCCATATGTGTGTCCTTTTTTCTCTCTGTTTCACATCATACTCTAAAGAAATCAAGTACGCACCAAATAGAGTGTGACTGAAATGCTCTTAGCTATTGTAAGACACTGTAAGACTAATAGTAAAGAAGTTGTCTAAAAGTTGTCTTTATAGCTCTGTTGAAATGCACACCAACACTGTCCATTGTATAATGCCTTATATACAGTATATATATATATATATATTTTTTTGGCTTGTTTTACCAAAAGTGAAACACTCCAGATTCTTTCCTGATGAAGGAGGCTGCGGTCTGTAAAAAAATATTGACCTTACACATTTGGTTGCTACTAAAGTTACCTGAACCTGAAGGCCTATATTTTAGTGTTTACTCTGCTTCAACACACCTGATTCAACAAACCAGGTAATTACCAAGCCCTTCCTCAGTTGGACTGTGTGTGTTAGAACAGGGGATACATCAGTCTGAGGCATAGCTATTGTGTGTTAATCTGGAGAAGGGTATTGAATATCTGTCAGTTGCAGTCTGTCCCTTCTATGCAAGTTTTTTAGCATTTTAATTTTTGCTTTTCAGCAGTTACAGCTGTCTGTACTGGATAATGTCCAGGCCTCTGATTGTCACAGTAGGTGGTTCTTGGCCAAGCAAACTGCAGAGCTTTAGGCCTAGGGTTTTAGTAGTGCCTACGACGAGGCCAAAAACATAAAGAAGGAGTGTTTTTTCTGTGTATGCTCCAAAACTGTGAAACAATCTGCCTAATCATTCACTGAAAAAATGATGAGTAAAATTTACTTTAAAAAAAATTCGCAACTTTCTGCATTTGCTTTTTTTAAGTGAATTTAATTTAAGATCAATTTAAGTATACTAAAAAGCCTATAAGTATACTAAAGAGAACATATTACATGCCATCCATGTGTTGAGAGAGGAAACTTTTTTAAAGTAAATTTTACAAATTTTATCTTTTTTTTTCAGTGTATAAGACTTGCTGGGTCAAAAGAGATATTTAAAAAGAGACTTAAAACACTCCGATACATATTAGCCCCTTGAGTGTGGACATTTTCTTGATGTTTTCTGTATTTGTTCTGCTCATGGATGGAGTTACTTTTATGATTTTATGGTGTAAGGATATTTGTTTTATTATTTTGTGTTTACTGTATCGCATGTGAAGCTCTTTGTAGCTTTGTTTAGAAAAGCCCTATATACATAAATACTTACTTACCAACTACCAACCTGTCATCTGTTCTGATTCTCCTTGATCTCTCTGCTGCTTTCGACACGGTCAACCACAGCATTCTCCTTTCCATCCTCACCAGCCTTGGAATCACTGGCTCTGCATGGCAGTGGTTTGCATCGTACCTGGAGGACCGTTCCTACCAGGTAACTTGGCAAGGGGCAACATCTGCTCCATGCAGACTCTCCACTGGGGTTCCACAAGGCTCGGTGCTTGGTCCTCTTCTTTTCTCACTCTATACTCGCTCTCTGGGTGAAATAATATCTTCTCATGGATTCTCATACCACTGCTATGCGGATGACACTCAACTAATCCTTTCTTTTCCTCCTTCCGACACTCAGGTTTCATCCCGCATCTCAGCATGTCTCAGTGATGTCTAGATGTGGATGAGTTCTCATCACCTAAAACTCAACCCCAGCAAGACTGACCTTCTGTTCATCCCAGGAACTACGAGCCTTCACAACAATCTCTCCATCTCTTTCGACAACTCACTGGTCACTCCATCGGCAGAAGCACGAAGCCTTGGTGTAGTAATGGATGACCAGTTATCATTCTCGAGCCATATTGCAAATCTGACTCAGTCATGCAGATTTCTCCTGTACAACATCCGTAGAATTCGACCGTTTCTGTCTCAGGAAGCCACTCAGGTGCTTGTGCAGTCTCTTGTCATCTCAAGACTTGACTACTGCAACTCTCTACTGGCTGGTCTTCCACTGAGAGCCACCAAACCACTACAATTAATTCAGAATGCTGCAGCACGACTCGTCTTCAATCTTCCAAAGTTCAGTCATGTGACTCCTTTGCTGCGTTCCCTCCACTGGCTTCCTGTTGCCGCCCGCATCCGATTCAAAACCCTGACGCTGGCCTACAAGGCTAAAAACGGACCAGCTCCTTCATACTTGATGGCGATGGTCAAAGCCAGATCTGCATCAAGAGCTCTTAGAGCTTCCAGTATGGCTCGGCTTGAACCTCCATCACTCAAAACACACAGAAAACAGACATCCAGACTCTGCTCTGTGCTGGCACCAAGGTGGTGGAATGGACTTCCACTGGATGTCAGAACAGCAGAGTCACTCGCCGTCTTCAAACGTCGACTGAAGACACATCTTTTTAAAGAGTTCCTAAACTAAAAAAAAAAAAAAAAAAAGGTTCCTAGGGTTCTTAACATGATTAAGTTCTATGTATCTCTTGATCCTAGTCCACAAACTAGCTTTGGATATCTTAAGTAACTTTGAAGCACTGTTGTAAGTCACTCTGGATAAGGGCGTCTGCTAAATACCGAAAATGTAAATGTAAATGTACAATACCAGGTCCGCATCAGTAAAGATCTTCAAGATTATCTTCACTCCATGCCAAACCAGATCATTTCATATGGCAACCCACTGTTCAGGTGCACTGTATTGAATTTATTTGTTTTTATTGTATTGTACTGAATGATTATAATTAGCTGATAAAATAACACTTTTTTGGATGTTTACATTGTTTTAAACAGGATTTTAACCCTTGTTTGATATTTATATTCTGAATGTTGCCTGGTCATTTTTGACCCTTAATGCCTTGTTACACTACACAGTTTTTCCAGTACTCAAAGAGTTTTTGTTAATCCGAAGCAAATCAAGGATTATTTGGCATGCTAAATATCTGATTTAGCCGGCGACTGGGAGACAAGAGCAGCGGCTACCTAGAGCCAATAGGATCAAGTAGAAAGAGAAAACCACGGGTCCAAAACTTCTGGATGGCCAGAGATGTTTATGGAGAGTCTGCCCATTTTTTGTTTCCCCAGTTATATAAGGAAATGACTATTAAATGCTAGAGAGAGCTTGCGAGCGAATAATCTATGAATCTAGCAAAGCAAAACATTTGGGTTAAACATAATAATTAACTTCTACTATTTTCCTTTTTTTGTTGACAGCAAACAGGTTTAGACAGTAGCATTACTTCTACAGCGAGCTGATGCTGGAGTTCCAGCTACAGCACTGAGTTTAAAAGGCTCATAGCTGGTGTTAAAACCTTAAAAAAAATGATGTATGCAGTACTGAAACATCTGATATTGCTCCGTGTTGAGGACACTACAGGGGTTGGACAATGAAACTGAAACACCTGGTTTTAGACCACAATAATTTATTGTCTTGACGGACAGTTCTGGTGGAAACAGGAGAGTTGAGGTGTACATTGAATTCTGCTGTGATTTGAGCAGCCGTGGTTTTATGTTTTTTTGGATACAATCTGGGTTAGCCCCCAAACATCCCTTTCAGACAGCTTCCTCTTACAGCGTCCACAGTTAATCCTGTTGGATGTGGTTGGTCCTTCTTGGTGGTATGCTGACATTACCCTGGATGCCGTGGCTCTTGATACATCACAAAGACTTGCTGTCTTGGTCACAGATGCTCCAGCAAGACGTGCACCTACAATTTGTCCTCTTTTAAACTCTGGTATGTCACCCATAATGTTGTGTGCATTGCAATATTTTGAGCAAAACTGTGCTCTTACCCTGCTAATTGAACCTTCACACTCTGCTCTTACTGGTACAATGTGCAATTAATGAAGATTGATCACCCGGCTGCTCCAATTTAGCCATGAAACCTCCCACACTAAAATGACAGGTGTTTCAGTTTCATTGTCCAACTCCTGTAAGTCCATATTTTAGTATAAATATGATTAGACATTCATAAACTGTGAATTTGCTTAATTGCTCCATATGAACCTATTCATTTAAAACTCACTTCAAGTGAGTATTCTCCTCTCTAGGGTAAACAGCACAATGTTAATCCAGACCTGTTTTACGGCTGTAGAAAAGACACTACAGACTATACCTACTATTAAACTCAGCCCTAGGCCACCTCAGAACACTGTGCATTTGTTCATTTATTTTTTTGTATATGTGTAATTATGCTGCATTTTGTGATTTTCTAAGGGGAATGCTTACTGTCCAACATTACAACATGGCAATCCTAGGGCTTCTGTACAGTCCTGATAGATTAGTAGCCTGCAGAAAACATCTCCCCTCATCCCAAGCAGACCCTCCCTCCTATGTACCAGTGTTTAACACCTGCCTCAGAATAGCATGATGAGGAAACTCCTAATTCGCCAAGAGGGCTGAATAAAAGATTCATGGTCATATCAAAGGGCTGACAGTGTATATGATGATGATAGTGATATTATGAGTAACGACAGTGTACTCACTACAAAGCAAAGCCCTTGTAATATCTCCCTGCTCAATAACCAAGCTGCTTTGAAATATTCAGCAGACTGAGTCACCGGCCGCTCCGCCGCGTGTGCTGCAGGCTGGCTAACAGTGCTGAGACGGATCCTTACAGACCCGGCGCCAGCCATCCAAACTCAGCCCTGTCCTCCAGCATGGCCGTAATACCAGATTAGAAAAGGCACAGGCTTTCTGCATGTAAGCACAGGCAGTAAGCATCAAAAAAGAGTCTGTAAAGAGAGCAGAGGAAGAAATTACAGCTTACAGTATGTGTGTGCATCTGCTCAGTCCTGCACTATATAGCTTAAAGGGGTCATATATCCTAATGTCTCCTAAACACCAGGCTGGCTACTTTTTGGACTACACATACACCATGGTTGTTATGTCACAAGCAAACATATTTACATCCGATGTCTCCTACAGTGGTTAAACCTGTCTGTTTCAGGTAAAGTGACAACTACATAAAAACACATAATAGCGTTGTCCAATGAAAATAATCTCCATTTTTGTTGATTTTCAGTTTACTACAAAAGTTTAACAGACAAACTGTTTCTTACACTGTGCCAAAATCTCTTGATGAAAGGACCAAAAGAAATACTTTAAAAATACCTGAAATAAACATTTTTTGCTTTGACTAAAAGTTTAGAAGTTTTTTCTCTCTCCTGTAAATGAGCTGTTTTGCTGATACTTGTTTTTATATATACATATATATTAGATATTTGCCCCCCTACAGATTTATATTGTTTTTGCTTTGTAATCATACCTACATTTTTCAAATTAACAAACATATTTTATGTTTAGACAAAGATAACCTGACTAAATATAAAAAGCAGTTTTTAAATTATACTTAAAATAAAAACTATTCATACCAGCCTGGCCCTGTGTGAAAAAATATTTCCCCCTAAACCTAATAACTTGTTTTGCCACAAATGAAATCAAGCTTTACTGATAACTGGCAATGAGTCTTTCACATCTCTGTGAAGGAATTTTGCTCCACTCTTCTTTACAGAATTATTTTATTTCAGCCACATTCAAAACCTTATTTTGCCATTCAGAAGTTGACTTTTTGTGTACTTTGGATCATTGTCCTGCTGCAGAACCCAAGTAAGCCTGAGCTTAGATTTTGTGGTAAACAGCAGAATTCTTGGTTCCATCTATTTCAGCAGAAGAAGAAAAGCAGCCCCAGACCATCACACTACCACCACCATATTTTATGTTCAGTATGATGTTCTTTTTCTAAAATGAAGTGCTAGTTTTACACCAGATTTATCAGGACACACGCCTTCCAAAAAGCTCCACTTTTGTCACATCAGTGCAAAGAATATTCTGGAGAACATCAGGATGTTTTTTTGCCAAATGTGATCATTTTGGTAGGCCGGTCACTCCTAGCATGGTTTACCAGTGTTCCATGTTTTCTTAATTTGTGAATAATAGCTCCAATTTCTTCAGATTGGGGCTTTATGTGTTGATCTTTTATATATTTTAGCTGCTTAATGTTGTCAGACAGGTTCTATTTAAGTGAGTTCTTGATTCTACAGGTCTGGCAGTAATCAGGTCTGGTTGTGGTTAGTATTTAAATTAAACGCAGCTTTCCAAAAAGTGTGATTAATCACAGTTAATTCATTTTTTTTCTTGTAATAAATGAAATCTTCATTTAAAAGCTGCTTTTTATATTTACTTTGGCTATATTTGTCTGGTATTGAAGTTTCTTTGATAATCTGAAAAATGTAAGTATGACAAAAAAGCAAAAACAAAAGAAAGGTGCAAATACTTTCTCACAGCACTGTATATAGTATTGCAGGCTTTCAAATGACGTAGACCACCAAAAGGAATGTATGAATTGACTTATTTATTCAATTCTTTAATTTAAACTCATTGCCAAACAAATAACTGCAAAAATAGTTGTACCAGAAGGAAATGTGAGATTGTAGAACTATTTGAAAAAGAAAAGGCTTCTAGGAACAATAAATAAAAAGATTAAAGTAATATTACCAATATTTATTGAGCTACATATGCAGCATTTGTATGTACAACATGTGTAACGCAACATGCAAGCCATCTCAGCATTGAGTTGTAAAGGTTCGGAGCTGTGTTTTGTAATAATCCATCCCATAAACTTTGAATATCCAAACAGTTCTTATTTAAAGTTTATTTAAAGTTGATACTATTTAAACTTGCTGATTTTACAGTAGGGGTGGAGTGTTTGTAGAGCAGCCAATATTATCCCACACATTTTTAATCATTTTTGATCTGGCGTTGCAGCTGACCATGAAATAACACCTGTGTCTTTAAGGCAAGCTCTTGAGATGTCAGCAGTATGAGGACAAGCATTGTCCTGCTGGAACAGCACAATGTCTGTGCTATTCAGATGAGATAGGGCCGCTGGTCGCAGGACCTTATTAACAAAACATTGGTCTGTCTATGTGCCTATAATAAAAATCATGAAAATATGATCTAGCATTGAATGAAATTGCACCCAACAATATGACACCAGGCTTTCTGGACCAAAACTGGACAAAACAAGCAGATTCGATGCTCATCTCCACCAAGACAAAAGCAGGACTCATCACTGAAAATGACCCCCTGCCATTCTCAGTCATTCAATGATGTTGTGGCATGACTACCCACCAACTTTCATTCCTGTTGACTGACTCCTTCCTTGATTTTTAACAATGACTGTTTTTATTTGCATGCTTTATAAGTAACTAATCAAAATGCACATATTTGAGTCTAAAAGGTAACAAAAACAGCCTGCGCAAGGTAGAAACATGATTATGTAGAAATGTGTCTTTTACATAAAACCCCACAAATGTTATAATTGGCCCTCAGGAGAAAATAAAAGAAAGGAAAAGGAAAAAAAGGAAAATGTTAAATGTGTTCTTTTAATTGTACTTTTCATTCAAACTGCTGAATGTGGTCCTGAGACAACACTGCACACGGAGTTCAGCAGATTTTTACTCCCGCACTTTCTGCTGAAGAAATGCTGAGGCCCGGAAGGCAATCTATAAGTGACTTCTATGAAGACTCATCCTACTGAGGCTCCAGCAGAGGAGCTGCAGGAGGTGGGCAGGAGGTTTGTGGTATAGTGGTCGAAAAATTGTTCACAGGATCTGAATACAGATTTAAGTGATAGTATAGTGATAATATAGCATTTTTCTGAATAAGGTTCTATAACTCCTAAAGCCTGCTGGGTTGGTGGAAACACAGGACAGGCCTGTAATGGGCAAATGTCTCATTCTGACTGGAGGACACCAATTAAACGTACGCTCCCTCTGCTCCCCATCCATCAGTAGCGCGCCACTGCCCCGGGGGGAGAAGAAACAAGACAACGAGGAGGGATGTGCAGTCTGTTTCTACAAACTTGCACTTATATGAACAAACAACAGCCAAGTTGCACGCTTCCTTGTCTGTCGTATCTTTAGGTTATTTTTTTTTTAAATAATTTTTTCCCCTCAAAAGTATCCACATTCATTGATTCACTCTGGTAGAAGTATAGATACTAATTTAAACTAGTTTAATATACTTCTGTAGAGGTTAAAGTATCAACTCAAGCTTTTTATTTAAGTAAAAGTGTAAAATTACTGCTTTCAGAAGGGGAAAAAAACTATTAAGGACAAAAGCATACGTCTCACCACGGGGTCCTGTAGTGCACTACCTCTGCCTCCAAAACGCATTAAAAAGTAACTATACTATAATGTTATATTAAAATTAGTGTTAGTGTTGAAAAAGTTGGGATGCACTACGCTCCCTGAACTAAATCTGTGTTAGTGAGCACTTCTCCTTTGCTGAGATAAACCATCCACCAGTCACAGGTGTTTCATATCAAGATGCTGTGAGACACAGTGATTAATACACAGGTGTACCTTGGGCTGGCCACAATAAAAGGCCACTTTTGAAACAAAGCACAATGTCACAGATGTTTATTTTTTTAATGTAAGGAGTAGAAAGTTAAGTGTAATAACTGTGTGAAAATGTAAGAAGGACAAGTAAAAAGTTGTCTGAATAATAATTACTCAAATAAAGTATACAGGGATTGGACAATGAAACTGAAAAAACAGTTCAGGTGGAAACAGGAGAGTTGAGGTGCACATTGATTTCTGCCGTGATTTGGGCAGCCGTGGTTTTATATTTTTTGGATACAATCCGGGTTAGCCCCCAAACATCCCTTTCAGACAGCTTCCTCTTACAGCGTCCACAGTTAGTCCTGTTGGATGTGGTTGGTCCTTCTTGGTGGTATGCTGACGTTACCCTGGATACCGTGGTTCTTGATACATCACAAAGACTTGCTGTCTTGGTCACAGATGCAACAATTTGTCCTCTTTTGAACTCTGGTATGTCACCCATAATGTTGTGTGTATTGCAATATTTTGAGCAAAACTGTGTTCTTACCCTGCTAATTGAACCTTCACACTCTGCTCTTACTGGTGCAATAATGTGCAATTAATACAGATTGGCCACCAGGCTGCTCCAAATTTGCCATGAAACCTCCCACATTGAAATGAAAGGTGTTTCAGTTTCATTGTCCAACTCCTGTAGGTAATCAACATTTCTACTTAAGTAACATAACAAAGTATTTGTACTTCGTTACTTGGCACCTCTGATAATACTTGAATGGTAAAAACATTTTTATGATATTAATATTTACATTGGCATTAACATTTACCTTTATCCTTTTAAATTAACTAGACTGATTTTGTTGCTGTGCCGCTAAGATGAATATACTGATTAATTCTAACTGAAACACCAGCATAGGTTGAACTGTTTGTTATATTGTGACATTACAATAACAGTTTTAATCTGTTTTTTTTTTATATAGGCTGCAAAGAAACTGATAGGACGATAACATAGATTATATCTGTATCACTGGGCTGAAAAAAAAATGAAGAAAGTGAGAAAATGTTGATTCTCATAAAAAAATTTGTTCTCATTAAAGGACCCAACACCAAAATGATTGCTGCTCTGTGGTGATCTGTGAGGTCAAGACAATTGAAGAACAGGGTGAAAGGATGATAATAAAATATACAGTATATTGAAACAGAAAGACTACAGCCTGTTAATTATAGAACTACAAAGGCCCAGTCCTCGGGGTAGGATGTCCGGATTCGTGTTAGGCAGGAGGGGGAAGTGTTAGGGCTATATGGCCCTTTAAATTGAATTTTTCAGAGGCACACTCAAAACAGAGGGGTGTGAGAATCACTCACAAGATGGCAGAACAAGCAACCAAAGAAACCCACAACTTTAAGTAGTTATTTTCCTTGTTAAAATGACTTTTAGTTTGCTTCAGTTTGCCTTAAATTTTCCTTAAATGATCCAACAAATGGCAAAGACTGCAGCATTTAAGGTGGAATGAAAAAATAAGATTAATGCTAATCAAAGCTCTTAAATTTCAGCTCCCCATGACAGAGGAATTAGGGAATGGACAATAATAATTAATTACTGCAGGACCTGCACCCTTTCTAAAGACATATACAATGCCCTAAAGTTAACTAGTTAGTTAGAGTTTCAGGGGGAAGAGTTACACTCGAAAATACAAGGAATAGGGGTACAAAAGAGAAATGGTATTTGTGCAATGTGTTTCTGAATGCTCAAGTGCAGAAAAAAATCAATTCTAATAAAAAAAAAAGAATATATATAAGAATGTATAGTCACTGATTAAATAATTAATGTTTTTGGCTTGGTAAACTTCTCCTGGTGCATTCTCCCATTGCTTTATAATCACTAGCATCTCTTTCTTTATCTCTGATCTGCTGTTTTGTATTACGACATCATATTTTTAGTTAATGACTTGAAGACACATCATATTTACACATGCAGATGCTCCGCAGCAGAATCACAGCTCTTGTAAATGAGACATGAAAGGAAAAATGGGTGTGACTCTTTATGAAATTAGGTCTTGGATGGGTGCCTGCCGTTGATTATGTTTGTTGTCAGCATACGCAAATATAATCGAGCATTATTGCAAGAGTTGGGCTAATAAACGTTATGTATGGCAGAAAGATTTGAAAAGCTGCGTGCATGAAAACGTCCTGCAGCGCGCAACCACAGCCACAAAGTCCATAAATATCATTTAAGTTTATGATCTTTGTCTTAATGAAGATGTCCATGCTCATTCTTCAGCGGAAATATTAAGACATTCTCAGTCATTGACGAAAAAAAAAAAAAAAAAAGAAATAATCATATTTTATTCAGAGCTGCACTTTAAAGCCAAGTCTCTTCCCCTCTCCCTCAATAAATCATCTCTGGGAGACAGTTTGATCCCGTTAGTCCCAGGCTACTGTGGTGCGCTGTAGGGGAAACTGCAGCGCTCTTTCTTAAATATACACATGAAAGACTGCAGGCATAAGTAAGCTCTGTAAAAAAAAAAAAAGAGTAGAGTACCAGTACACAAAATGAGATGAATTCAGTGCGTCTTTATCCTTCACTTCTGAGGGACGTTTCTTAGATGTAAGCACTCTGGAACTTCCAGGAAAGAAGACTCCAGCCACAGCGTGGATGAGAAGTGAAAAACCTTTGAAGATGCAAATAATACAGTAACACTCTGGACCAGCTCTTCCACACAGTGTACAGTACAGGTCCAGAGATCTGTAGACCCCTGTACATCCAACCTTTCCTATAAGGAATTACACATGGGGCATCATGGCCTAAGAGTTGTGCAGCTACTGCAAGGTGCATTTCTATTGGATACACTTTAGAGTAGCTGAATTTTCTGTCATTATCACTATTAGGGCTGTGTATCACCAAGAACCTGCCAATATGACACATATCATGATACAGGGGCTACAATTAGATATGTATATTGTGATGCACTGCTGTTCTTCATGCAAGACAATTTATATACACTACTCATTAAACACCCCTATTTTTAGTTGTTCAGTAGCAGTGCTGTTCGGCCCAGAAAAAGCTTATTTGTTTTTCATCTTATGAATTATTTTATTACAACACTTCACCTGCCAGATTCTTCTCTTCACTGCTGAAACTGAGACTTAGTCCAAAGTTAAGCTGAGCTAAAGACATTGCCATGTGGGTCAGCCGGACCTCTACATCCACCAGTTTTTACCAGTTTCCAATAGTCTTTTTAATGTGTAGGAACTCAGCTCTACCTCTTCACAACTTTACAACTAATGCTCTCAAACACATTAAGAGGCAATAAATTCAAGTAATTAATTCTTTTACCATTTCAGCACAGCTGTTAACTGAAATATGAACATTCCAGGTGACTCTACCTCATAAAGCTGACTGAGAAAAAATACAGCTAAGATGTGCAAACCTGTCATCAAAGAAAAAGGTGCTAATTTGAAGAATCTAAAATTGTTTTAAAATAATGAAAAAACACTGAATTTGGTACTGTATCCAATGCTCACATTATTACTGTGATGTCTCAATGGTATCATGTGGTGTGTACTGAAGTTATAACATATTTCAATTTGCTTAATGGTTTGGGATAACTGATATTTGTAGAATATATTTGACTAAATTGAAGGTGTCTTGGCCGATATCTGATCCAGCATTTTATGCAGATACCAGCTGGATAATGATACCCATTATCAGTCTGATGCCCTCTGTACTGACCTTTCGACAAATTCCAATAAAAAAATTATAATATTCACATGGACTATATCGCCCTTTGCTGCAGTAACAGCCTCTGGGAAACATCATACTAGATGTTGGAAGTGCTGTGAGGATCTGACTGCATTCAGCCAATCGAACATTGTGAGATGACTACTTTACACATACTACAGCATCTTGTCCCAAGGTATCCCACAGTACTGAATGGAAATCTGTTACACTAAAGAAAACAGTTCCACAGCCCCACTATAGTGAGTGTTGAGCCATAGGATACATCCTGTAACATATTCTGTATGCACTGGTAATACTTTTCTATAAAGATAATTATCTCTATCAGCTTTAGATGCTTCTTAATGCAGTTGATTAGTGATCAAAGCAAAACCTTCATTGTTTCTCTTCCTAAAACTCTCTCAGAGTCAGCCAGACTAATGTGATGCTAAACCACAAACAATTAAAGCACCAGCAAACAAACAGGTTTCAGTAAAATGCAGAACAAGCTTAGAGAATTCCTCAGAGATTCCTTTAAAGAGAATACTGTTAGCAGTGCTGCCATGCACTACACTGTTTCACTACAAAGCAGGTTAAATACACACTTGTATTATGACTCAATTTAATATAAACAAACACATTATACAGTACATTTACATACCGACACAACAAAAAGACATACGTAGGTTATAAATGTCTTATAATCTTGGCTTGAGGATTATTTTATATAACCTAATCTGTAGGTGCGCCACTGACTGATTAAAAACCCTGACAACAGTCAACCGTCAAACGCAACTTTTACATAAACAATAAACAGTATAAAAATAAAATAACATTACTGTTCCCTTAAATGAGCTGCTCACACTCCTTCACAGCATAAACAATCAAGTTGTTTTCCCCTGCTGGGACACGCAGAAGTGCAGCGTATCAATCCACCAAAGTCAGAACACACCTGGAAAAGACAAGTGACACACTAGTGCATGACTTTTTCATGATGCAATGCATTTTTTTTGTGTGTCCTCACAATACCAAAAACAAGCTGTACAGTGTGGTTAACTGCTTAGCCATAGATTGCAAAATAGGGCACCCTATTTATATATTTTTTGCACTATATAGCGCATTGGATTATAAGGCACATTATGCGACTCTAGTAAGGAACAGGGGTGTCGCCATGATTTCCTTCTAATTCAGATCTGTAAAGTTAAGTAATAATAAAAAAACCTCAGACGAGTTAGATGAAATCAAATGAATGTGATGTTAATCTAAGCGCTGGATGTTAATCTACACACATTTCTCTCCTGAAAACTGTTTATTTGGGTGAGTAAAGAGCTTCTGTATATTTACAATAAGCTTAGATTTCCACTAAGCAGCAGCATTAGCATTAGCAGCTAACCGCTAGTGCTAGCCACGGTTAGCGGCTAATGTCGCTAATGACAGTTCTACACTGAGGATCCATGAATGTTCCGGTAAACCGGGGCACTGCTAGTGGTTTTAACACCTTGAACACACAGACTACAGGCGGAAAAATCTAGCTAGCTCGGTGGTTATTAACTAATGCTAATGCTGCTCCAGCAGAGCTAGCGGAGGTTAGCAGCAGGCTACAGGCTGATAATACTGACCTCTGAATGGCGAAAGAGCTAGCGATTACTGCTGTTAGCGGGTAATGCTAATACTGCTCCAGTTTTGAGTCTCGTGCTGGAGAACTGAACTGAATCTCCTGTATAAAGCTGTAATTCAGTGGAGTGGCTTTACTGCTCCTTACAATGTGACTGGTAAAATTCATAAATAAGGTTCCCTGTCATTTGTGGGGAAAATGAAAGGATTTTAAGTGCTTCTTATAGTGTGAAAAATACAGTATGTGTCCTAATGCACCAGGGTACAGTAATTACACTACAGCCTGCAGGCAGACTCAAATTGATCTGTCATCTTTTCTTCTCTCTACTAGTATGGGATAGTTTCCTCATCATGTCTTTCTCCTGCTCATCTTCAGGATCCTGACAGTGCTTGAGTGAAATTCTCTTATAGTTCCACAGCTTATACACTGTCTCCCCTTAAGGTAACTCTGGAGAGAAAAATTGTCACATTAGTATTTTGGGGCTGACCTTGGAGGCTGTTGTTTTCTGATAGTAACAAAAATATTCTCTTTAGACTCTCCAGATTTATACAGGCTATATATCTGCTGACTATAGTCTGTATAAGTCTGGTCTTTCTGCTGTTTGTACAGGAAATACTAAAGGCAATATATCTACAACATTCGTTTTTTTAGTCTGCAAGTGTGTAACAATATTTATATTTTATGTGCAATATAAATGTGATGACCTTTAAAGTGAAAACCAAATCAAGGATTTATTTAAATCTAATTTATCATTAACCCTTTCAGACCTGAATTATGTTCCAGTGCTGGAAATATATAAGAATGCTGTTTCCTGATATAAAATGTATATGAAAATAAATCCAATTAACTGCAATTTTTGTTCCTAAACATGATAAAAAAAAAAGTGTTTTAAATCAAAGATCAAGCAAAAACGCTCATTTGCATTCTAGAGTGCTGACATGCATTAATGAGTTGCTGATTTTTTAAATTTTTGGCCAAGTTTAGTGGGCAGGGCTAAGCTACTGTTTTACTGGTTGGTTTATGGTATTTTTGATTGACAACAGGTCTCAGTTAGTGTTCTGGGCAACAAAACATAAAAAAAAAACTACATGATGTACATTGTAGTTGACGCAGGATCTGAAAGGGTTATATTCATTCTTGTTCTTCCTATAATATGTAGTAATTTAAAAAACACCTCTTTGCTAACTTTTACACTAAATGTGTGCTGCTAAATACTATATAATCAAAAATGCTGTATTCTTCTTCCTCAGTAACTGCGGTATTCCTACAGTATATGCTGACTGTGGAATACCTACACGTCACTGCAAGTTATATATCGCTGCAGCTTTTTCCTCAGCACTGATCATATTCAGTACTGAATGCTGCATCTGTGCTGCACTGTCCTTTATTTTACTCATCTTTGACTCATTTTAACATAAACAAACACAAAAAGGCATATGTAGGTTATAAATGTCTTATAATCTTGGTTCGAGGATTATTTTATATAATCTGTATGTACTGCATCTCTAGCATATGGTCAGAACAGAAGTCATCAGAACTGAAACACACTTATAACAACTATAATAATCTATAAATATATTTACACCTATGGGCTTAGTGATCTGGCAGTGAGGTGAGCTTAGGTAAATTTCAGGTGTATTGATACCTTGGAGATGGAAAATACAGGTGCGCCACTGACTAATTAAAAACCCTGACAACAGTCAACCGTCAGACGTTCAAACCCCACTTCTACATCAACAATAAACTGTATAAAAATAATATAACATTACTGTTCCCTTAAATGAGCTGCTCACACTCCTTCACAGCATGAACAAGCAAGTTGATTTCCCCTGCTGGGACACGCAAAAGCACTGCGCCATTAAAATATCAATCCACCAAAGTCAGAACACACCTGGTTCTTAAAGGAAATGACAAGTGACACACTAATTGGTTTATTTCACATTACGCCTAAAAACACACCCATAAATAATTACAAGAATTAGTTATATATCGTCTTATCATCATCACTTAGTACTCGTCTTTGATTTCATTTTATTTATTTGATAATATTTTAAAATAAGTATTAAAATTAAGCGAAAGCCAGACTGTGAATTTTCCTTTGTTTGCCATAACACTTTTAAACTTGTCATTTTTTTCATCCTTTCCATTATTCTTTATCCTGTGCGTCCTGTTCTAGGTCTTTGCCTTGATTTTTTCAGGGCAGGATGATCCTGCATAATACACCAGTTTAATGCCCCTCCCCACTGTGACACTGAGCATATGTCCTGCTTTTACTGCACTGCTGTTTAGAAAAATATTATAAAGTTATAAAGTTATAGTTTTTTATATTGTATAGAGATTACAGGGTCTGAATCAGTGTACAGCTGACATTGTCTCCTGTTTGGTCATTAGAGTCAGAGTAATTATTCAGCTCACTGCGACCTTTGAGTGCAGATTAGGCCTTAGAACACAGGAAACAATGATTATTATAACGTTTTGATTGCCCTTTGTGTAGAGGTGATTAATCCATAGTGAGCTATAAAAAATAAAATAGATAAATAGAGAGTTTTTTAGGATCATTTCTGCACTGTACAAAAATAATGTTAACCATTTACACGTCGAATAATCTTAAAGACATCAAATGTTGTATGATGTATGATGATGTTGTGATGGGCAGTGCTGCACCACTGGCCACCAGCAGGGGAGCTGGGCAACAGAGGGGAAAAAGAAGTGGAGTTGGGTCCCGAAACTCCAAGTCCCAGAATCCCCGGCGGTGATCGGTGGCAACCAGCCACACCTGTGCAGCACTCTATATAAAGCCCAGTCAAACCACGCATTCTCGTAGCACCTTTATAGAGGGGTGATCGGTAACAGAGGGTGTAAGAAAAGAAAAGAAAAGAAAAGAAAAGAAAAGAAAAGAAAGAAAGAAGAAAATAAAAGAAAGAAAAAAAGAAAGCAGCACTAAAAAGATATAAAAGATCTCAAAAGAAAGTAAAAGTTTTGGTTTAAGGTTTTTGAAGCTAAAAAGCTGTGTTTCAGTACATGCCATTTTTTTGGCATTTCCTTTGTTCTGTTTCCCGCCTTTTTCGTGCACCTATTCAGGGTTTTGTTTTCCACCTATTTTCCAGTCTCCTCTGTGGAAAACCAAACCAAGTTCCACAAGCACACCCTTTTGACATAAATACTATTAAAACATCTTTATAAATAGCCGAAACAATTGAATAATCAAATAATTACACAAACAACCATTTTGCTTTGCACTTGGATCCAACACCACCCTCTCCCGTAACAGATGTATGGTTATAGATTTAAAAAAGGGCTCACTTGACGACACATTAATCGCACTCCCGATACCAACATGTACGGACAACAATGGATTCATGAGCTAAAATATCATGATTTTATTTTAAACAGTTTATTAGACGACCAAACCTGTTCAAATTCACAGTATTTACAGCTCGTAATAAAGGCTATGTTTTGCTCTGACTCATTTTACAGTGTAGCTTTCACTTATTCACTTCCAGCTGCCTGGAGGAGCTGAGAGCACACTGGGTCACGTTTTGCTCTGGATCTCTGCTCTGGAAGTCTTGCGCCAATAAAGCTTAGGTTACAACCAACTCTTCATTCTACCCTAAACAGAGCATCCCTCTTTACCCACATCCTCCAACACAACCCTGATCAATACAGAACCTAGCATAGCACTTAGTCCCCAAGCTAAAGATCCCCTGATGTAGCTCCGCTAGATCTCTCCATCCTCCCATGCAGATCCTCAGGCTTTCTCAGGCTGATTTGTTCTCATTCTATCCAATAACTCCAGCCTCTCCGGGCTCAGCCTCGCCGGCACATCACAGGGAGCTCCTCTGCACGACGCGCCGGCAAAAGGAGAAATCGAACCAAACGATTTTCTCAAAATCAGGCAAGTGTGTGGGTCAGCCTAGATAATAGACTGCAGCATCCCAAAGGCTCACAAGCCAAGACTGTCCACTGACCTACAGCTACAGCATTGATTCTATTCTATCTATTCACTTTACAACAATAAATGCTGGAATCTGTATAAACACAAGCAGGTATTTTACTTCCGCTGTGCTGCAGTTCAGAAACGTTAAGCTCAGAGCTTATAGAACACTCCAGAAAACTGCAAGAGCACATTTCTAGGTTTGATTTCTGCTCTAAAATAGCTCAGAGCCAAACACAGCCTTCAGCAGCTTCAGCACCGCTGCAACAGCAAACAGTGGAAAACAAGCACAATGGCAAGATCAGAGTGCACAGTCTATACAGCTGCTACAGTACAGTCTGTATATACGCACAGATACACACAAATGTATCTTACTTACTGCACAATATATCGTTGCTGTCCAATGAAAAATATTTACCTCCTTTTTTGTCGATTTTTAGTTTACTACATAATTTGGACAGACAAACTGTTCCTTACACTGTGCCAAAATTTCTTGATAAACGGACCAATAGAAACTCTTCAAAATGACCTGAAATAAACTATTTTTACATTGACTTCCATTAAGAGTTTACAAGGTTTTTTCTCTCTCCTGTAAAATTGCTGTTTTGGAGATAAGTGTTTTTCATCGGACAGCGACAATATTAACTTTAAATACTTTTCTACTTTCTGAACAAAAGTAAAGCAACTAAAAGGATCCAGATTCAGAAAATCAATTAAAAAATGAGTACTTTTCCCAAATTCCTGTATATATGTTTTTAGATATTTTAATGTGACACAACGCTATAAAAATGACACTTTGATAAAAGTTAAAGTACTCAGTGTACAGCTTGTATAGCAGTATAGATTTACTGTCTAGACAGTCATTATTATCTGAATAGCTGGAAACAAAAGTAAGTACACCCCACAGTGAACATGCCCAGAAATGTTTCTTTTTTTTCTTTTGTCCAATAAAAATATATAATAACATATTTGCAGAAATATGAGGGTTGTACTTAAGAAAAATACTTTAAATAGACATTCTTAATGATAAGAATGTTCTTTAAATACAAGACATCCTTAAAATACAAGACATAAGACCTTCTCAAAAAAAAAGTTAAAACTTAATATTTTCTAAAGAACATGAACATTATAAAAATGTTTCCTCATAGTGTAACTTTGTATGCTGAAATTTATTACATTAAAAATTATTAGAATATTTGATTCAAAGAACTTTACTCAGTTAGATGCATGCAGTGTTTAGCAAAATGAAAGAAAAAGTAAAATGTTTAAAAATCATGAACAATCTCCACATTTAGTCCTAATAAATGAATTCCAAAAAGTCTTAAAAAAAAAAGAAAAATAACTTTTAGATATGTGCTATCGGAATACTTCCAGAAAGTATATTATTTAATATTATTAATAAACTATTTTTTAAAATAATTTAAGGTTAAGAAAACCTATACATTTTCTTAAAAGTTTATGTAATGTTAACAATGCCTTTCTGGGCAGTGTTAATTAAAATCTTTATTATTATTTATTCTATATTAAAAAAAAACATGCACTAAATACATGACTGCACTGCTACAGTCACTTGTACTGGCTGGTTTCCCAGTGTAGTGCAATATCCACTGTACAGATGCTAGCAGATACAGACTGATATACACACACATACAAGTCTTTACATTGCCCTTACTGCAACACTGAGATTAAATCTTTATGCTAATCAGTTAACTTCAAGATAGTATATCACATTAATAGTTGTGAATTGGTTGTAAATATCTTATTAAAGGTGAGGAGTGTATCTACACACAGATAACCATCATCAGCATCCAAACTCACACACATCTCTCTGTATGTAGCCTAGTTTTTTTTCTTTCAGGTGATGCTAGAGACTCAATAGATTCACAATTAAAAAGGGTGTAATGAGTTTCTCAAACAACAGCAGTGTTTTCTCTTTTAAGAATCTAATATCTACAGAGTAAATAGCTGAGCACAACATGTGCCGTTGTTTACAAAGGCTCAATTATATAATTTGTTCATTTTGATGAAGTGAAACTAAATGCACAACATTTTAATGCACAATTACAGATTATTTGCTAAATATAACATAATGATAGCACGTTTGCTAGCTTTGTGTTCACTTAATAAAGTTAATGAGAAAAAGTTAATGGAACTGTTTCTCCAATTCACATGAACAGGATGTTTTTTCAGCAGTGAGAGTAGAATGTTCCATGTGTTGCATTTTGAGAGTTCTGAACACCCTCCTACCTGCGAGCGTCAGCATCAGCTCTTATATAGCCATGCATAAAATGAGATTTGAATTTTCTATTCACAGGCCAAAATTTTCCAGCATAAGCTAAGCTCTAAATTCTCAAATGAATGCCTTCCTCATCTTAAAATATAATCACCCTGCCAATAGGGTATTTGCTATTTATAACATTTAGGTTTCAAATTTAGATTACAAGATGGAAACAGGCAGGTGCATAAGAATTTACAGCATCACAGTTTTGTCATTTGTAACAATTTTCTTCTGTACATCAATATAATGGATATGAACTCAAGTGTGAAATCATCTTCTTACCTTAAATTAGGAAGTTTAACAAATATACAATGCAATACTGTATTAACTGTTTTTACATAATCTGTTGAAAAGTAATTGCCAAAAAGGGGACATAACAATAAGCAGATTCATGATCAGGTGTGCTATCATTGTTCTTTGACAAATTAAGGAGTTAAATGTGGAACATCTTTATATAAAATCTAAAAAGGTGTTCATACATGTAAAAGGAGCCTATAATTAGCCTGAAAGAATAAAATGTATTAATTTGGTATTAATAATGTTACAAAGATCTTAAAGAGATTTTTGAGGAACAGCCACATATCTAAACTTTTATCTTAACTAAAAAAAAAAACTTGTGAGACGAATTTCTTTCTAAATCCGGCCCCTGATCCTTTTGGGGGCCCAAGCAATCAGATGTTTAAGGAATGACTAAACATCCTTTTTAATTTAAAGAACAGTGATCTATCAAAGTCTGATCTTCAGAACACAAGCTTGTGGAAGTGCATCCTGTCGGGAATAAATGGGATTTCTGAGGAGTTCAGAAGAAGAGTTTAGGCTGGTAAACCTAACAAAGACAGATTGTGTGCAAATGGTTAAAATTTAGGACCATTATTCCCCTCCGCAGAGTGGATGACCAACAAACATCACGCTATTAAATTAACATGAAGTCTAACATTTTTGTGTCATTTGATTTGATATCTCCCGATTCTATGTTTGAAAGGGTCACTGTAGAAGCCATCTTAAAAATATGGGTACCACTTTAAAATAAGACTACCTCTATAAAGAGTTTATAAATGGTTTACAATTAGTTTATTAATGGTTACTAATTAGGTTGTAAATGCCTTAAAAATCATTAATAATCAGTTATAACACATACGTAGAAAGAGCAACAATGACCTGTTGTTTGCCAAATAGTGAACCCACAGCCATCTATACTGTTGCCTTTTCTGTGTTATAACTGATTATTAATGATTTTTATGGCATTTACAAACTAATTAGTAACCATTAATAAACTAATTGTAAACCATTTATAAACCCTTTATAAAGGTAGTCTTATTTTACAGTGGTACCAAAATATTTGTTCAGTTGTGGAACAAGATTTTTTGAACAGATTAACTTCAATTCTGAGAAGAAAAGAAGGTGTTCATGATAAAGCACTTCAAAAAATCTGTGAAACATGATGGAGGTATTCTTTGGACATCACTAGTGTTTGTTGATAATACGACTACAGGTAGACATATCAGTATAAAGTTTAAACTGTACAGATCTATATTTATTCCTCAGATTCAGTCAACAATCCCACTTGCTAGAATGAGATTCGTACATTCGTAAAGAAAGATACTGACAAAAAACACACCACAAAACAAAACAGCACAAAAAAACTGGACTGCTCTTAAATGATCTGATGCGTCAGCTAATCTCCAACATCCCAACTGAGCTATTATCTTTAAGACGCAAAAAAACTGAAAGCAATTGCAGTAAACGCCTAGAAAAGAAAGTCTAGGATTAAATTGTTTTTTGTTTTGTTTTGTTTTTTTGTTTACAGTCTAAGACGTGTTCAATCAGTAACTAACTGCAGTTATATACATGCTATATATGCTTATGTCTTTTAATTGTGTTCATTTATAGTTAGTTTATATAATTGTTTGGGTTGTTTTTTGAGCTGCAATGCCTTTGATTTTTTAAGTGGCTAATGGTTTAAAAAAAAAAACTAAAAGGTTACATTTTAATCATGTATTGATTGCTTCATTTCATATCAATTGAGGTGGTGCACAGATGCAAAATTATAACAATTATCTCACTGTCCAAATATTTATGGACTTGTGAAATGTGTGCCACATAAAACCTGGTGTGAACGGGCCGGTGAGGTTAGGATTCAGGTGGCATCAATACACACTCTGGCTCTTAATCCTGAGACAGTTCAATTCCTCCTCCCACTTGAAGTGGCGGAATATAATGATACATTGCGTAATGTGAGGCATCCACTTTCCATGCTTGGCTTGTGATATAATGGGGGGATATTTTTCTTCTGCTGATGACAGCAGCACGGAGGCAAGATAAGGCTTCTGCGTAGGTGCAAACCCCCAAATTCCTTGGCAGGTGGGAAGAGATGATCATCAAACATGTGCAGGATAGGGAGAACACTAATTTAGGTAATTATGCAGCATGGGGTATGATTATAGCCTCTTTTCTTTTTTTTATAAATCCAATTGTTCTTCCTTTTCTATTTCTGTATTGCAAATATAGGCAGTATAGCAGAGATTAGAAGCTCGAATTCCAGCCGTGCTTCAAACAGCTCCAGCCCGTCTGAAGCTCTAGAATTGAGGCCAGATGCAAAGGTGAAACAAAACGCTCCACTGGCCAGGAGAAGGCTTGAGCCCCGATCACATGGCTTTAATGGAAATGCGGAGGGAGTGATGTTAACAAGCCCATCTGGAGAGGTGGAGCGAGGTCTGTAATTAGTCGGATATGCCCTGCACTCCTCAGCAGATCAATGCCTGGACAAGCAGGGGATGCATCACTGTACTGCACCAAATTAACCAACCTGTTCTTCTCTTTTATTTATGGACACCACCACATTATTGACTGAGAGGGGGAAGCAGCTAAAAAAGATTGCATGCTCTCCTGGGCAAAAGCGCAGACACTGAAAATGCTTCAGAGCTGTCTCCACTGAGTACCGCTAACTGATTCACTGTGACTCACAAATAAAGCGAGGCATCATAATTCAAATTACCCCGAGATTCATTCCTGTTTTACCGACCCTTAACCTTTCCATCTCCAGCTTTGTGATTTAGTGTGTTAACAGTAAAACTACAACACAGATTACTGTGATTTATTTGTTAACCACTATACTACTATACTACTATGAAACTGATACTTAAAGGAGAACTCTGGTGTGAAATGAAGTTTGGGTGTATTAAAATGTGATCAAAAGTACTTACCTTTGTCTTTCTGAGATCCAGTATTTTGTGCATTTTGCCCAACAGGCTTTAGAACAAGTGGTATGGGGCATATTTTGCCCCTGCAGATAAATTGCTTTTTCCACCATTAATTAGGCTCAAAGGAGCTCCACACTTAATTACTTAATTGGTAGGTTTTGGAGAGCTCTGACATTTAAAACGAGGCATTAATAACTTTCAAACTGCACAAGAAGCTTATTAAAAACCACTGTTCACATCCCATTACGTAGGTAAATATCTGAGCGCCGCCATTTTAAATTGTGCAGATTGCAAAATGAATTCCTTGGAAATGCATGAATTCCAGCTGTTGCTGAAAATATCTGGTTACTGTCAGTATTAGAATGCAAAGAACCAACAATAAATGACATCATCATTGCTCAAAACATTATAGTATTCTTGCTTGACGGTTGACTTATTGTGACTTAAAGATGGCGGCGCACAGAAATCTGCAGGGAAACGGAGGAGGGCTATTCAACAATAGAAAGTACTTTTTATCACGTTTTAATAAACTTAAAGCCTATTTCACACCGGAGTTCTTCTTTAAGTTGTGTACATAAAGAAGTGTCAAGAGCGTTGTAAAGGGGATTGAAATTAATATTATTAATTGCTGAACATGCAACAAGTGTTTTTTGTCCCTTGAAAATAAAATCAAGTTGTGATGTTTCTGATGTCGAAGGTTTTTTTTACTAAATTGTGTTTTCCCAAGATGACAGGATAAACAGGATTTTATAAAATAAAAATATAAATGCCTAAATATTTTTTTCATTTGATTATTATTATTTTATTTATTCTTCTTTTTTTTTCATCGTACTATCCAGTATTAATTATTTTGTTCTATGTGTCTAATATATTTTTTTAGAAATAAGGGTCAGGTCATGTTCTTACAGTTTAAATAGTTAAGTCAATTTCAGGATTGGCAATAACAGTAATCAGCAATGCAGCTCAAGGCCAATCACATTTCACATTGCTGGCGATGAGGAAGTCAGCAGGGAGCTCCCGGAGGAAGCAGCAGAGACAGAGAGAGATAGTGAGGATGCTCTGATAAGCTTTCCCAACATTCCAGTTAAGGTGCATGACAGCCAGACCCAATCAGCTCAAACACAGCCTAACTCAGTGAGACAAGGCGAGAGAGAGAGAGAGAGAGAGAGAGAGAGAGATGGAACACAAAGGGAACGAGAGAGAGAAAGAGAGAGAGAGAGAGAGAAAGAGAGAGAGAGAGAGAAATAGCAAGAGAGAGAGAGAGGAGCATACAGAATAAGACAAATGACGGAGAAAGAAAGAGTCCTGAGAGATAGAGAGAAAGACAAGAATAAACTAACAAAAGAAATACAGAGGGAGATTTACTAGTTAGTTCTTAGTTATATTAACACAAACATCAAATCATAGTTAGTAAAGTAAGTATCCTAAAGTGTACTGTTAGCTTTTCTGCTAAAAACTGATTACTTTTTAACAGACGACCTTTTAACCTATGCTACATGCTCTATCTATCTATCTATCTATCTATCTATCTATCTATCTATCTATCTATCTATCTATCTATCTATCTATCTATCTATCTATCTATCTATCGTGTTTGTGTGTGCTGTGATCACACACAGCAGTACTGCTGGAGTTTTTAAACACTCACTGCTCACTCTATTACACACTCCTATCTATCTGCTCTACCTTGTAGATGTTAAATCAGAGACAGAAGCTCTTATGTTAATATAAAAAAAAAACTCCTGACACTTTCTAATATGTAATATCTTCCAGCTGAACTATCCAGCCTGCAGGAATGTATGGTAGTTCTTTTTACAGATTAAATAAATCCGCATGATAGGCTGGAGAAACACGGCTACACTGCTCTGAACAGGTTGTGAGGAATGATAAGGGGCTTCTGACTGCTGACAGTGGCTCCATTGTAGAACAACAGGCCTGTGTGGTTTCATGCCAGAGCCTCTGACAATCGTGACGATTTGAAAAGATTTGACTGAGCGAGCGCTGTACAAAAGCCGAAGTCAAAGCCGTCTGAACTGTAGCACGCTGCTCTGAAAAGAGAGCACATGCCAACAGCGGCTCGGGTCTTAAACTATTAAACGAACATGAGTGCTTGCTTCTCCAAAGTGAACCACGCTACCCAGCCAAGCAACAGCAGACGCCACGACTATTCCTGTCACCAGCTCTCTTTTGTGAGTGGGGTGTGTTTGAAAATGAGATCAGACAGGGTGTTTTGTGGAATTGATGGGAGATGAACAGATGCTTGTGTTCCATGTTGACACGCTGAGAGAGTGTGCAGACAACATCTTTAACCAGCTGAGATAGCACCATGTATTATTCACTGCTGCAAGACGCAGAGAGCTGCCCCCCACAGGCCCAGCTATGGGCATTACCCCTATTAAATCTGAAGAGGAAATGTCTTTTCTTCAGATTTCATAATTTCTCCTCATATTTACAGTTTTTTTACAACTGCTAGGAAGCGTTTAACAGTACTGTAGATACTTTTTCTAAACTCTAAATACAACAACACGCCTACCTCTTACAATTAACCAAATTGTTCATTTGCTGCACAAAAGCTTGTTTTTTCATTACACAGACATCCCAAGTTGCAAAAGTTGATTTCAGGGAGTTTTTTTTGGAAAAAAAAAGCCTTTATTTGACAAAAATTGGCAGTTATAACATCACAAAAAATTGCACAACATCAAAAACATTTCATATCATATTACAATAATTATTAATATTGCCTCCGCCATGATCTGCTTTCTCTCACTCACTGAACAAATCCCGTTCGGAAGGGGAGAAAAACACTGCCCACCCACACTAAAAACTGATTGGCTGTCTCACAGACTCTTTGCAGAGAACAGGCCAATCAGAACCCTCTCTGTTTTCTCTCTCTCCTTCCCTCACGCGATTAGAGAAAAAAAGTCTGTCGCATGTGTGCGCGTTTGGGGCACTTGTTCTGAATTCCGGGAGATTATATGTGACTCGTGGGCATCAGGGAGCCACTACCGAAATGCGGGAGACTCCCGCAGCTTCAGGGAGACTTGGTTTGTCTAATTACAACATAAAAATCTATGTCAACATTAGCTAGTTATTTCATAACACTAAAATATGTTCTCTGTTCCAGAGCTATATACAGGTAATCCCAGTGTAACCTCTCTCCAAATAATAAAAGCTAGTGACATCACAGAAACCCCATTAATGTTGTTAATTTTTGATAACTTTAATTAAAATACACAAATACCCTTACTCTAAACACTTTAACCAGTCCATATCCTAGACTAAATATTCCTCTTCCTTGTCCTGGTTCATATTTTTTTTCTCTATCTTTCTGCTCCTATAGCTACACAGGCCACACTCAATCCAAACATTCCTCTTTTTTATGTGTCCATGTCACTGACCAGTCTCATGCTAAGACAAGAACCAGCTGTGGTTGACTTATCATAGCCTTTAATTTATTATTAACAATCTGTACACTTAGAATTGTTTATCAGTTTATCATCAAACATATACCTATAAATAGCAAAATCAGAGAAACTAATTCAGAATTTTTTTCCAGAGCTGTATATTGGGATGAGCTGGAGTGGTGTTTATAACCCAGAACTAATCCTGCAACAGTCTGTCATAATAATGCAATTAAATCCCTCTATAAACCAATATAGTATACACTGTCATTGTCATAGATTTTACCATGAGTAGGTTTAAAGGGGACATACTATACCTGTTTTCCACAAGGATAGGTCTATGGGCTATACAAAACATGTTCATGAAGTTCACAAAATCACTCTCACTTAAAGAGATCTCAACAACTTTATTATCTTCCTTTCAGAATAAGCCTTTAAAGGGCTCTGTCACTTTTATGCAAATAAGCTGTTGCTGGCCACTCCATGTGCATACTGAGCATTTGAGCATTTACGGCATGTTAGTGTTAGCTTGTCCCTAATGGCAATACACACGCAAGTTAATTTATAGGTACAGATTCCTCCCTCAGACAAAGTCTATTGGCTTATCCTGCTGTGTACTGTCTGAGGTTCTCAAAGACTGAAATGGCGTTTCTTTAACTAATCTAGTGGGTGAGGCTCACATGGGGGTTGACAGGGTGGTTCTATGCTGGTTTTCTTATTGTGACATCAGAATAAGGGAGCCATTCAAACCATCCAAACTCTTTCAGTCTTTTCTGATTCACAGAAAATGGATGGATGGATTTGTTTTGAGCTTGGAGTGTTTTTAGGGGCAGGCAAGACCCAAGTAGAAACACAAAATCACACAAAAAGTGAGTTTTGCAGAATACGTTCACTTTAACATTATCTGACTCTTGCTACTTACAGCACTGATGCACAACCCCCCCCCCCCCCACACACACACACACACAGACCTCGATCATCCCTGCAGAGCTGATAGAGTAAAGGAATGAATAGGAGGATCAGGGAGAACACTCATAGGAAAGAAAAGACAGACAGAGGGCAGGGAGTTGTCGCAGCTCTATCACAGTGAAGCAGGGCACGGATTAACACAGTGAGCTGTTAGCATTGTGATTAGCTCTACACCAATTTCTCCGCCTCTTTTCGCGATCCAATCGCATTCATATCAGCCATTCAAGCGGAACTCTAAAACCCACCACACAGCAGCCATAGATCAGGGATTAACACTAATAGGTTTATCTTACGGCTCATCGCTGACAGACAATTCAACCACTGTACACTAAACCTCCAGTAAATCATGATTCCGGATTTGACGAAATGACGTAGCTTTACCTGATTTAGTGTATCCAATTACACATAATCACGTGACATACCTCTATTCAACACCCAGCGGAATCTCATGTAATAAAGATTAAACAAAGTGCTCTTTCTGTAGTATTGTTAAAAAAAGAACAGTACAAGCAGATATACCTTTTTTGTTGTTGGGTAAATGAGACATCCCAATTAAATGAAAAAAATAAAACAGCCCTAGTGTAGGCTGAAGAAATAGGACACTGACTTTCAGATTAGGGGGGAGCATTTCCACTAACCAATGTAGCTGCTTTTGCACCACTATGCACCACTTTAACATTTTGATAGACATCTTTGAATGTTAGTTGGGCATCTATAGGACATCTTAAATGGACCATCCAAGTAAAATGTTACTAAGTGTTCTTTAAGAATGAGATGTGAGTGTAATTGCGTTGAACTGGAAGAACACTGGAAGAGACTCAAGATAAACCAATGGATTAAACAAATGTCCAGCAACCTGGCATTGGAGAAACTGACCTACAGTTGTGGTCAAAAGTTTACATACACTTGTAAAAAAACATAATGTTATGGCTGTCTTGAGTTTTCAATAAGTTCTACAACTCTTATTTTTCTGTGATAGAGTGATCGGAACACATACATGTTTGTCACAAAAAACAGTCCTAAAATTTGGTTCTTTCATAAATTTATTATGGGTCTGCTGAAAATGTCACCAAATCTGCTGGGTCAAAAATATACATACAGCAACATTAGTATTTGGTTACATGTCCCTTGGCCATTTTCACGGCAACTAGGCGCTTTTGGTAGCCATCCACAAGCTCCTGGCAAGCTTCAGGTCGAATGTTTGACCACTCTTCTTGACAGAATTGGTGCAGTTCAGCTAAATGTGATGGTTTTCTTGCATGAACCCGTTTCTTTAGCACTGTCCACATGTTCTCAATGGGGTTTAAGTCAGGACTTTGGGAAGGCCATTCTAAAACCTTAATTCTAGCCTGGTTTAGCCATTCCTTTACCACTTTTGATGTGTGTTTTGGGTCATTGTCTTGTTGGAACACCCAACTGCGCCCAAGACCCAACCTTCGGGCTGATGGTTTTAAGTTTTCCTGCAGAATTTGGAGGTAATCCTCCTTCTTCATTATCCCATTTACTTTCTGCAAAGAACCAGTTCCACTGGCAGCAAAACATCCCCAGAGCATAATACTACCACCACCATGCTTGACAGTAGGCATGGTGTTCCTGGGATTAAAGGCCTCACCTTTTCTCCTCCAAACATATTGCTGGGTGTTGTGGCCAAACAGCTCAATTTTTGTTTCGTCTGACCAGAGAACTTTCCTCCAGAAGGTTTTATCTTTGTCCATGTGATCAGCAGCAAACTTCAGCCGAGTCTTAAGGTGCCTTTTCTGGAGCAAGGGCTTCTTTCTTGCACGGCAGCCTCTCAGTCCATGGCGATGTAAAACACGCTTGACTGTGGAGACTGACACCTGTGTTCCATCAGCTTCCAAATCCTTGCAGACCTGCTTCTTGGTGATTCTTGGTTGACTCTTGACCATCCTGACCAATCTCCTCTCGGCAGCATGTGATAGCTTGCGTTTTCTTCCTGATCGTGGCAGTGACACAACTGTTCCATGCACTTTATACTTGCGTATAATTGTCTGCACAGTTGCTCTTGGGACCTGTAGCTGCTTTGAAATGGCTCCAAGTGACTTCCCTGACTTGTTCAAGTCAATAATTCGCTTTTTCAGATCCACACTGAGTTCCTTTGACTTTCCCATTGTAGCTTTTGTAGCTGAGTCTAATCACTGGGTCAAATGAGCCCTATTTAAATGGGCTCATGAGAAGTCAACAGCTGTAGTCAATCAGAATCACTTACAAGAAGTGAAGAGGCCATGACATGAAGCTAATTTGATTGACACAACTCGCTACATCACCAAAATTGACAAATTTTGTTGCTGTATGTATATTTTTGACCCAGCAGATTTGGTGACATTTTCAGCAGACCCATAATAAATTTATGAAAGAACCAAATTTTATGACTGTTTTTTGTGACAAACATGTATGTGTTCCGATCACTCTATCACAGAAAAATAAGAGTTGTAGAACTTATTGAAAACTCAAGACAGCCATAACATTATGTTTTTTTACAAGTGTATGTAAACTTTTGACCACAACTGTACATAGCTAAAGGGAAGCTTGAGGACTTTAAAGACATGTGGTTACCCTTCTTGCAATTGTAAAAAAAAATGTAACATGTAAAAATAGTAATTATGTAAAGTATTGATAGAGTTAGCATTGGGTTTTAGGGTGGGGGCAGTGACGTGCAGACGCTATGGCCCAATGTGCTTGGGCAACTGCCCTTTTGCCGTCCTTGGCTGATATTGCCCTTCCGAGGGAGGGGAAAAAATAATATAGGCAAATATGATTTCATATTTCAACTAGGGTTGTGCCGATGGACGATATCACGCCCACTTTTTTGTTTTTCCAGAAACATGCACTGACCTTCTTTAGGTCTCTTTCACCCAAAACTTTAGCAGGGATTGTACGGAAAAAGATCAAATCAGGTATATGACTTTAATGAATTAGAGTCAGGGATGAAAATTAAAATACACTACTGCTACAAAAATGATTGCCCTTTCTTCAGGTTAGAGCAACTGCCCTTCAAGATTCCTGTGCAGGTCTCTAGGTGGGGGGATGATTTGTGGTTGTAAAATGCTAAAAATTAATAAAGATATTTGTGAGAAAAAAAGAATGAGATGTGAGAGTGTGGAACTTTAACCTATAGAAAAAGTTGTAGATTTCTAAAAAAAATCTAAACCTTTTTTTTAGCACACCGTAATTTGACTTTTGGGCTTCCCAAAATAAACCTTTTCTTCTGCTTCTCCAAGGACAAGCAAATACGCTTCAGCTGTTTGCTGTCAATCAATGTCCAGTCACTTCTTCTTTTTACTCCTTCACTCAACTGTCTATGTGTTCTCCTGTTGTGGCTGCTGCCACCTACCACTGCCTTCCTAGCCTTCCTGGTCAGTTTAGTCCTGGTCTGTTTCAGCCGCTGGTGCTTTAAAAACAGTGCTGGGCTCAGGGTGGCTGCTGCTACATATGCACCCTCAGGCTGGGGCAGGACTATTTCAGGGCCCTTAGACTGCTCAGATCCTCAGAGGAGATATTTTGACGGTAATACACACAGACCGAGCTACCGAGGGCTATGGGTGATGTTATACGAGGTGCATTAAAGGCTGCACATGCCTGTGCATTTTTTATGAGATTTTATGCTGTTTAGCTGCAGATACAGTTTACTAGACTTCATAAATTGTTGTTAATACATTTTTGGGATTATGGACACTGCATTTGATGATGTCTATATTTATATGACAGAAGCGGCATCATTCTAAATCTTCATAATACATTTTCACACAATGGCCAGGCCATGAAACTCATGCCTTAAGCCTGGAGTAAACAAACACAATCTGACCAATCTGACATTCGGTTTAGTCGCTGTGCCACACCTGCATCTAATTCCAGAGAGTCTCAAGAACAGTGTATTTCAAGTCACGTCCCTGAGTCCCTCTGCTCTGCACAGTTTCAGCTATTCTCTGAGCACAACATATGTGATCTATATGTAATAAAGCTCTGATGTTTTATTTAGTAGAGCCCTTGTATGATGTTTTATGTCACAGGCAGAGTGCATATTATACACTGACAACTGGAGGGTCAAGTTTTTCTTTAGGGTATAAAGTGAAACAAAAAAAAAACAGTACAGCGCAGGTGCCATGCTTCAGTGAAGTGTAGTCTTATACAATCCTTACAGTGTCTTGTAGGGTAAAAAGATCATTATACCAGATAATGTGGCTCATACCACACAATAACCTTTGCAGTCAGGGTCATAAACAATATATTATACAGCAAAATATTGGTTGCAACCATACACAATTTAGACCTGGACCTGTTACATTAAGGCACCAGCCATCAAAAAAATCTACATCTGTCAGCACTCATATACAAGCAACTAATTCTACTAAATAACTTACTTACTGCCACTTACAGCCACTAGAGTATGAGGATTTCAGTTTCATGTACACATTTTCAATTCCACCTTAAAACAGAGCTCACGTAACATTGTGCCCATAGTATATGTAAAGTGCTTTAACAGTCCACATAAAACTAGACCTTGTTTCCTAAATGAATGTTTGGTTCCACCTTAAACCTAAAGAAACTGCATGCATAATAAAGAAATAAACATTACAAAAAAAAGAAAAGCTGCTGGACCCCCAAATCCAATTGCATCATTGTGTTAAGGACTATACAAATATATGGTTTAGAGCCCCTGCAATCCACACTTTTACCCTTTATAGTGGGCCCACTTTAGAGCTTAGATCGGGCCCAAAAAAAAACAGCCAGATCTGTCACAAGCCTGTGCATGTTCTGCCCGAGCCCGACCCACCCCGCCCCATAAACTGTCATTATGTGCCAGAGCACGATTTAAACCCATCATTTTTTTTGTAAGTAGAGCATCAAAACTGAGCTTCCTAAAATATTTCAGACCGTTAGAATAAGTGAAATCTCTTTAGAATTATGTTAATTAATTAAAAAGCATAAACCTGCAAGCTCTGCAAGTCAAGTGTGTAATGTGGACAAGTGGAGGAGCTCACGTGTGCGTGAGCCCCAGAGCTGCGTGATTCTAACGTTCTAAAACACAAAAAAACAGACGCTACATCACAGACTATTTTCCTGAGCCCAGCCCGACCTGGACCGAGAAAAGTGGTGGGAAAAATACAGTCTCGACCCAGCCCGAGTTTAGGTCGGACATTGGGTCGGGCTCGGGTTCAGGCAGAGAATTTAAACTGTAGTTCATATCTTAAATAGGAATTCCTTCTTACTGCTGTAAAATGTCAATTCTGTGGTTGTCAGCATTTTGAAAAGAAAGTTTCTGGGATTGCCCTCTTGGCAGTGAAGTAGGATTTAAACAGATTATATTAGTCATGTTTGACGTATAGTTTGCTGGATTTTTTTTTTTTTTTCTTAGGACAATATTCTGAAAATAAGTTTGCACTGTTTATTTCATTTTATTTTCTATGGGTTTTGATTGAGGAACATTATTATTAAGTTAAAAGCTGTAGAAAATAATTCTTTTAGCACTGTCAGTTAATTAATATCGGCTAGGATTCACTAATATTGACTAGCTTGAACAACATGTGACTGATAAACCTTAAAGAGAATGCCACTTGAGGTTTACTGTATGTAGACTATTTTTCCATGTAAAGTCACTCTAGAGCTGACTGCCAAAACTGGAGAACATTGCGTTCGTGTGGTTTAGAGTATATCTGTACACAGCCAATACCAAAATCAATACTTTTACCAAGCTTTAGTTCAAGATACAAAACATAAGCAGTTATCATAGCCAGTGAAGAACACTTACAGCCCACCATCATCATGGCCACAGAGAAGATCTTCTCCCCGTCCGTGGTTGGAGCGATGTTCCCAAAGCCTATGGTTGTGAGGCTGGTCATGGTGAAGTAGAGGGATGATATGTAGAGAGTGTCTTTACTGGGACCGCCCTCCCACTGGCCCGATCCGCTGGCGTTGTATCGGTAAGGTGTGCCGATGCTTATGGCTAACTGATACAGCCAGCTGTCCGTCTTGATGGTGTTGGTGACCTCGTCAATCACTTCATAATCACCGATGCTGTACCAGATACAGGCCAGCCAGTGAGCCACCAGGCCAAAGACGCAGACAAGCAGGACCAGCACAGCAGCTCCGTATTCCAGATAGTGGTCCAGCTTTCGAGCTACACGCCCCAAACGCAGCAGACGCACCACCTTCAGCGAGCTGAACAGACTGCTGAGACCCTGCAGCATAAAGAGAGGAGAAACACAGTGCAGTTAGGAATCGATTATATTTCAAAGTCAACCACATAAGCAAGACTACGTAAAATTCCTTATAAACTCAGCATAATTATAGAAAAGGAATGTTGCCACATAAAAAAATGACTTGAGTACCAGTCAAAAGTTTGGACACATTTTCATTCAATATGTGTTCTTTATTTTTATTATTTACTACATTCTAAATGATTATTAAATACTTAAAAACTATAAAGAAACACTTATGCAGTTGGGTAGTAGAAAAAAGAGAGTGAAGGAAATGCAGTAAACAAAAGTCCAGTACCTTTAAAACAGCTGGAGAAACATTTCAGGTTTTACCTCATATATCTGACTGAGAGATTCACTAAAGCCAAGAGTGGGTAAAGTTGGCATTAAAGCAAAAGGTGCTACTTTAAAGTATATATTACATATTTTGGCTTGTTTAACATTTTTTGGTTTACTTCACAATGGCATATGTGTTCCTTCATAGTTTTGATGTCTTTAATATTAATCTATAGTATAGAGAATAATACAAATGAAGCAAAATTGTAATGAGATGGGGTGTATCCAAACATTTAAGGGATACTGTACATTTTTTATTCTTTATAAAAAAACAATAATGATTGTAAATGTACTTCAAGTAAAAAACAAACATTTTTTCATTTCATGATTTAAAAAACACCCTGAAATAATGTTGGAAATTAACACCACCGTGACATATAATAAATATAATAAATAATGATTTAAGCAATATAACTGCAGCATCACCTGCATAATTATACATATGTGTATGTGCAGAAATAATGTAAAACTACAGTCTTAAAAAAACAGAACAAAGTAGGAGAAGTTTCCTCTGCTTTATGGTTTTAACTATATAGAAAAAATACAAAACAGAGTAAACTGTTATCTATACTTTAAACAACAAGACAGTATGAATGATTGTATGACAGCTTAAAGTACAAAGGTAGATGACCCCTTCATGCACACACACACACACACACACACACACACACACACACACACACACACACACACACACACACACATATGCTTATGTTATATAAATATATATATATATATATATATATATATATATATATATATATATATATATATATATATATATATATACATATACTATATGTGATCCACAACATAAAGAAAGTGTGAAGCTCCTTCCAGAACCTCCTCACATGAGCATGATTCTATTTTGAGGGCTCCTATAGCTCCACAGGTCTGCTTTATTTTATCTATAGCTACTTTGATCTGACTGCTTTCATGTCAGAGAAGGAGGAGAGAAGAAGCTGCTTTGGGCAGCATGGCTTCCTTTCACCATCTCACATCTCCTCTTCAAGTCGGAGCGAATGTAGATTTCCTGAAGAAAACAGAACGACCATCTGGTGGAACAGCGCAAAGTCTGCTCATTAGATAGTGACCACAGCCACCATCCAAATAAGATACGGTCGAATTTGCCATAGTCTAAATATAGCTTCGGAAATGTCCACACTATAAGGAGGGAGGACTGAGTGCTTTGAGGAGATATTTTAGTGTTTCTGGCTTGGGATGCGAGACAAAGATCATGCTCTGCTGCAGGTACACCCACACACAACACCCAAACAATGGCTCCTCCAACAAAACAAAAGCTAAATATCTATTGCCAGCCTACACTCACTGAAAATAGGAGGCCTCAAGGAATCCAAACAAGCTTACAAAACCCTGCAGCATTGTTTCGACTGTAGATCCTAACATGTGCTCTGGCTGCCGACAGAGATGATGGTTTATTTGCTTAGTCTACAGCTTTTGAAGTGCTCACAATGAAATGAGGACCTCTAGCTAATGAAAGAAAGCAGAAGACACTCTGGAGAGAAACACTCTGGAGAAACAGAACGCATATAGTTGCAGTCCAATAAAAAAAAAACAAGTACCTCCAAAACAGCTTCAACTAAACAGGAGAGAGATAAACATTCTTAATTTTCAATGAAAGTTAATGTTAAAAAATTACATTATATTTATTTGACTTTGTAAAATTAAAAAAAAAAAAAGTTACATTTTTGACTTAGTGTAAGGGACAGTTTTTGAATTCACATTATGGATACCACTTTAAAATAAGGCTCCTTTGTAGCAAAATCTATATACATAGTTCAAAAATGAGTTTATTAATGTTTTTTAATTAGGATATAAACCATTAATAAGCACTTACAACACAAAAATAGAAAGTGGCCGGTTGTGTACCAAAAAGTGATTCCACATGTGTTTATACTGTTGAACAGTATAAACAAATCTTACAAGGTGCTTATCTTACTTTGTCTTTTCCATCAGTCATCATTAATATTTGTGTTAATAACTTTATTTCTTTAACTATAACTACATATACATACATAAAGGACTAAACTGACTTTCTATATTATTTTATTAGATATGTTAAAAAAAGGAAACATCACTGTTGTTCTGTCTCTTTATGTGTTGTACGTGTTTTTTAAGGTTATTAATTTAATGTTAGTGTTTATAACTTAATTTATTAAAAAAAACTTAATTTATATAAAAAAAATATTGATAGAGAGAATCACATGGACAAATCACAGTAAAATAATCCCTTTGCATTATTTGCACCAAGTAATCAATACATTTCCATCACATTTAAAGTCATGTATGGACTGTTTTTACGGCCTATGTAACTTTGTGATTCCAGGTTGCTTAAGAGGGGTCATATAACATACCCCAATGAGGACTGTTAGCTGAAAACAGCCCAGTAACCAGACCCGCTCCAGCCGGTCCTGCAAGGGTGGGTTGTGCAGCCCTCAAAGGGCGTGGAAAACCCTATATAACACTGTGACTGTTAGTATATCTGGGAGAGAGGATTCTGCATTGTCTGTTGTGCTATCTCCTCCAATAAATGCTACTCACTTGATCCAGCCTCAGAGATTTTGTGTAGAACTTCTGTCACTTGAATTTCCACCACACCTGTCATTTTAGTGTGGGAGGTTTCATGGCTAAATTGGAACAGCCTGGTGTCCAATCTTCATTAATTGCACATTATTGCACCAGTAAGAGCAGAGTGTGAAGGTTCAGTTAGCAGGGTAAGAGCACAGTTTTGCTCAAAATATTGCAATGCACACAACATTACGTGTGACATACCAGAGTTCAAAAGAGGACAAATTGTTGGTGCACGACTTGCTGGCGCATCTGTGACCAAGACAGCAAGGCTTTATGATGTATCAGGAGTCACAGTATCCAGGGTAATATCAGCATACCACTAAGAAGGACCAACCACATCCAACAGGATTAACTGTGGACGCAAGAGGAAGCTGTCTGAAAGGGATGTTCGGGTGCTAACCTGGATTGTATCCAAAAAACATAAAACCACAGCTGCCCAAATCACGGCAGAATTCAATGTACACCTCAAATCTCCTGTTTCCACCAGAACTGTCCATCGGGACAAAAAATTATTGTGCTCTAAAACCAAGTGTTGGACAGTTTCATTGTCCAACCCCTGTATGTATAACAGCGAAGACCAGGGTTCATGTGCACACCTGACAACAGGGTCTGCATTTTTCTACAGAAGACCAGAAGACCAATAAGAAGATGGTACTGGAGGTGGATATTTGTTGCATCTGCTGCCGCATTAGCAAATGGCAATCTGTCAGCCCTGGACTCTCTTATAAATAGCAGCGGTGATGTGCCCCTCACATTTTTAATTAGCATTTCCTCCTCTACCGTGGCCCTCTGTATCTTTTTTTTTTTCTTCATCCGTCACATAATCATGAGGGTAATTTCTCAAACATGCTTTATATTCCTGAAAGGAGCAATTTTCCCCAGACACTGACACAGAGGAAGGGGATGTAAAAATAGATGTGGTTCGTAAGACTCAGACACCATAACCCAAAGGGTTTTGCAAGGTTTTGCAAGGCAGTCACTATGAACGGCTTGATGCTCGTCTCCAGGCTACGCATCTTTTAATGTAAATCTCTTACTAGTCATTTATCATCCGACTTGCTTTTGTGCACACTAAGCATTTAATACAAATGCATGGATTCTTTCACTGTCAGTAAGGCAGCTGTAGGTGGCTGCTAATTGGCACATAGGAGACATATGATCTGACCATGCTGAGGCTTTTCTGTTCACTAGGGCTGCAACGATTAGTCAATATAATCGACAATGTCGATTGTTTAAATTTGTCGACTACAAATTTCATTGTCGACTAATTGTTCATTTGTAGCAGTACTGCATTGCATAAAAAGATGGTGACAGAAATGCAATGAGAGATGGGTAAATAACTCACTCACACAGTTTACACTCAACTTAGTTTGTGTCTCCAAAAACACAGATTACATATTTACTCGCTAAATATCAGTACTTTCCACGATTAAACAATATGTAGACATTTAAATGCATTTTAAATCTCATGTTCAGCTGTTTCTATAGTTTTTAGAGATGGAGAACATGCACTGAAAAAAAATGATGAGTAAAATTTACTTAAAAAAAGGTTTGCAATTTTCTGCATTTGCTTTTTTTAAGTAACTTTAATTTAAAAAAAATTCAGTAACTTTAACTCAGTTTAAAGACTTAAATGTTACATAGAGTAAATAAGTGAACTGAACTTCAGTCAATCCTTTCTTTTAGTAAACTTTACTTAATTTCTGCATACAATATTACCTAATTACAATTACTTAATCTATACAATATTACTCAACTCATTTATGAAACATAATATGTTATAATTCCTTAAATGTAAATATTTTATATATATTATTATATATTGTCTTAACACATGGATGGCATGTAATACATTCTTTAAAAATATTTTCATTCCAGGAATTATAATATATTATGTATCATAAATGATTTGAGTAATATTGTATAAATTGAGTAATTGTAATTAGGTAATATTGTATACATTGAGTAATTGTAATTAGGTAATTAAGTAAAGTTTAATAAAAGAAAGGATTGACTGAATTCAGTTCACTTATTTACTTTATGTAACAAGTCTTGAAACCGAGTTAAAGTTACTTAAATTTATTTCGAATTTAATTTACTTAAACAAAGCAAATGCAGAAAGTTGCAAAACTTTTTTTAAGTAAATTTTACTCTTCATTTTTGTTTCAGTGTGGCTGACTAGTTGAGTAATCGAAAAAATAATTATCAGATTAGTCGACTACCTAAATAATCATTAGTTGCAGCTCTACTGTTTTCAAGACCTGCAAAATGTTAGATAGTTGGGGCCAATAAAAAGAACTGGAGACGATGCTTCAGTGATTGTTCTGGTGTATGTAGATTGTCTGTGTGTGTAAGAGTGTGTGTGTGTGTGTGTGTGTGTGGACTGACTCACATCTAAAATCACTTCAGACAAATAAACACATGGGGTGAAGTGTTCCAAAGCATCATTAACATGAAATTACAACACCGTTAGTGCCTCCCCGCTCAATAAGCCAAAGCTTATGGGACGGGTTAAAGATAAAAAGCAGAGAGTGACTCTGGCATTAGAGACGTGCCAGAAAAAGAACAGCATGACAACCAGAAAAGTGCAGTGAGTTACCGGCAGCACGGAGTCTTCCGCCCGCGTGGCGTTCCGTGGGGAGCTGCCCGACGCTGGCAGGTGGCCAACTGCAGTGGAGTCCGATATAGGATCCTGAAACAACGCAAAGAGGTTTCAAATCACTTCAAACAGCCTTTAAATAAACAAGTGCTGGCAGAAGACTCACAATGCTAATGGGAAGACTGTGTACTGGTTGTGTTATATATTCCCTGGCCACTTTATCAGAAACATCTACCTATTTTGTAGACCCACCTTATGGTACTGTATATAGTACAAAACCTAAGAAAATCAGGAGACCCTGGCGCCAGGTACACTTTGTAGAGTTAAACTCTAACCTGTCTCCTCTAATCTAACACAGTATACAATATTGGAGGCAAGTTTGTTGGATCCGAACTCTCCAGGGTGCTAGATCTCCTGGAGCAGGCTTGGGCACCCTTGCTGCAATCCATCTGTTACTGCCTACTATTTGTGTTAATCATCCTAAAGCACTTTATCTGAGATCATTTTCTGACCATGGAATCAGAAAAAAAAACATTGATACCATTGGGATTGTGATGTAATTCATGTTGTCGGTGTTATTTTTTTAAAATATAAATATAATACACAATTAATTTGGGAACTTGTATACAAATATTTTTTACCTCCTTACCCAGACTTTTGCTTGGTGGCGTTTTTATTTATTCTAGCTATTTGAACCTAACAAGTTTAAAAACTAAACATTGGAAGTAATTTGTTCTTATTTGGGGACAGTAGTTTATTTTAATGTAAAAACGACCCTTGCTATTTGGAATCAGAAGGACCCAATTAGTCTAAAAACAAAATTCAGCTTTCATAAACTGCATGAGAATGTTTATCTGTTTCTGGCTGTTTGCAATGTGCACCACAACACACATTTCTTAGTATTTTTTTCCCTTGCAAATGTACTGTACAAGGATTTTAAATTGTTGTTTATCATGATTAATCACAGAATATTGTTGTGATTAACATGAATAAAAGGACCCGGAATAATATTGATATCCTTTGTTCTATCAGTAAGGTGTCCCAATTAGGGGAGATTATAGGGCTATATGACCCTTCCAACAGAGACTGACGCACAGAGGACTGAGAATCACTGGCAAGATGGCGACACAAACAACCAATAACCAAGTTGAAACAGAAAAAAAAGAAAAGAAAAGGTTATAAAAGCTAATTTCAAGGAATAGACAATAATTATTAATTTCTAGACCACCTCCCCCCTTTCTGAAGACATACAATGCCCTAAAGATAACTAGTTAATCAGCAGCTAGGTTGCTGAACTTTAATGCACCACTGCTATATCTATATCTGTATTACGGGCTTGAAGGCTTGTCCTAGTTCTTAGGTATAGGATTTCATCACTTAAAACACTGGAAAACAAGGGATAAGGGTACAAAAGAGAAATGGGATTGAAACCTAAAGTCTTTCCTTACATTGTTTGCCATTCCTGCTAAATCATGGAAAGACTAATAGGCATGTATACTCATCAGATATTTGTCCCAGATTTGAGAAAAGATTAATTATTTGCATTTATAGTAAACCCTATCCGGACAGGATTAGTTTATCAGGGGGTCCTGGGATAATTTTCTCTTTTATGGGGTGTCTTCTGTGATTTTATTCCCGTCTGGAACTACCATGTATGTGCTTTTCTCAGACGTCCTTTGAATAAAAATTATCTAAAAGGCTAAATTATCTACTGTTTTTCACTGAAATCCTTGGTTGTAAGGAAATTTTTGTCCCGTCTGGATGCACATCTCTGAGTTGCATCACCTCGTGTTTAATAAAATATTATAAAAGCTATTTGTCCACTGCTACACACTGTAATTACACTTTGAGTACACATTTCCACATAGATTTACATAAACACAACAGCGAGTGAAAATAGAGGAGCTACTGAACGTGATGTCATGTGACCGAGAAAGACTAAAATCTAACTGGTCCCTCTGTTTTTTTTTTTCAATTGCAGTCCGGATGTAAGACTTTTATCACTATAAATAGATTTTTTTTTTTTTTTTACAGACGTCCCCCTGAGAAACTAATCCCGTCCAGATAGAGCTCTAGACTTTCTTCACTTCACCTCCTACATCATTTTTTAGGCATTTAGCCTTTTTAAAAGTATCCTATGGTGAGCTAAAAGTGTCTTGACTAAGTTAATTAGATAGGAATCAAGGGTATTATCGGGAACTGGGAGAGGAGCGTATTCACTGCTGGCTGCTGATGGGAACTTTATTCAGTTTCTGCATGTGCTGAACTGGAGACAGAGCAAGACAGAGCAGCCCATGAATAAGACGTCCTCGAGACGGGTAGGTGTAGAGAAGAATGTGGAAGGCTAAGGTCCACAGAAAGGGAGAGCTGGTGGGTGCGGACAGGTTTGACACTAGATTTTGCAGATGCGACAGGAGTGACGCTAGAGGGGGCGTAACGTGCTTGATGCCAGCTGGCAGGGATATTAATAATCAGGTCCATGCAGACCTCTAGTGGACTGAAGCAGGTGAAAATTTCAGCATTTCTTCACTCAAATGATGAGGACCTTTTTTGGCCCCTAATATGTCCCAATATATATATATCAACACTACTGTGCTACAACTATCAGTGTTGTGCCAGTTCACAGCTTTCCTGAACTAGGTCAAGTTCAGTTCATACATGCTCAAAGTGAACAGTTCACGTTCAAAGTTCACAATTTTAATTCTGAACTAGTTCAAAGTTCAGTTTATTTGACTTTTTTTTCACACTACAAGCTAGAAATCACTATACATTCTTTGAAACTGCTCATTATAGACATTTGCTCATGACACTGCAATTGTGGGTTTCTTACCAGGTGATGAAAATGTTCATCTGTTCATCTGTCTCTGTGTCATCACTTCTACTAGCCATTTTTTTTTTATTGCAGCACTTTCTCTCACTCTCTCTCTCTCTCTCTCTCTGTATCTCTCTCTATTGCCCTCGCGCTCCACGCTCTCGTCGTCGGACTCTCTCTCTCTCTCTCGCTCCGCGCTCTCGTCATTGGTCTCTCTCTCTCTCTCTCTCTCTCTCTTGCCCTCGCGCTCCGCGCTCTCGTCATTGGTCTCTCTCTCTCTCTCTCTCGCCCTCGCGCTCCGCGCTCTCGTCGTTGGTCTCTCTCTCTCGCGCTCCGCGCTCTCGTCGTTGGTCTCTCTCTCTCTCTTTCTCTCTCTCTCGCCCTCGCGCTCCGCGCTCTCGTCGTTGGTCTCTCTCTCTCTCTTTCTCTCTCTCTCGCCCTCACGCTCCGCGCTCTCGTCGTTGGTCTCTCTCTCTCTCTTTCTCTCTCTCTCGCCCTCACGCTCCGCGCTCTCGTCATTGGTCTCTCTCTCTCTCTCTCTCTCTCTCTCTCTCTCTCTCTCTTGCCCTCGCGCTCCGCGCTCTCGTCATTGGTCTCTCTCTCTCTCTCTCTCTCTCTCTCTCTCTCGCCCTCGCGCTCCGCGCTCTCGTCGTTGGTCTCTCTCTCTCTCTTTCTCTCTCTCTCGCCCTCACGCTCCGCGCTCTCGTCGTTGGTCTCTCTTTCTCTCTCTCTCGCCCTCACGCTCCGCGCTCTCGTCATTGGTCTCTCTCTCTCTCTCTCTCTCTCTCTCTCTCTCTCTCTCTCTCTCTCTCGCCCTCGCGCTCCGCGCTCTCGTCGTTGGTCTCTCTCTCTCTTTCTCTCTCTCTCGCCCTCACGCTCCGCGCTCTCGTCGTTGGTCTCTCTCTCTCTCTTTCTCTCTCTCTCGCCCTCACGCTCCGCGCTCTCGTCATTGGTCTCTCTCTCTCTCTCTCTCTCTCTCTCTCTCTCTCTCTCTCTCTTGCCCTCGCGCTCCGCGCTCTCGTCATTGGTCTCTCTCTCTCTCTCTCTCTCTCGCCCTCGCGCTCCGCGCTCTCGTCGTTGGTCTCTCTCTCTCTCTTTCTCTCTCTCTCGCCCTCGCGCTCCGCGCTCTCGTCGTTGGTCTCTCTCTCTCTCTTTCTCTCTCTCTCGCCCTCACGCTCCGCGCTCTCGTCATTGGTCTCTCTCTCTCTCTCTCTCTCTCTCTCTCTTGCCCTCGCGCTCCGCGCTCTCGTCATTGGTCTCTCTCTCTCTCTCTCTCTCGCCCTCGCGCTCCGCGCTCTCGTCATTGGTCTCTCTCTCTCTCTCTCTCTCTCTCTCTCGCCCTTGCCCTCGCCCTCCGCGCTCTCTAGCCAACGTTAATTCACAGTGATGTCTGCCGTTTATGACACATAATGTGAACTAATCCACGTTCAAGTTCTTTATTAAATAATGTGTTGTGTTCAGTTCAACGTTCACGATAAAATTAGCGTGTTCAATGAACGCATTCTTTTGAACTCGTTCACGCACAACACTGACAACTGTGACACACAAATGTCTAGTCAACAGATGGGCAACATGCTGAAATCCTACAGCTATGTTCACATTACATTAAGCCACATTGCACAAATCAGATAAATTGCTCAGATCAGATTTGGCTCAGATCTTGAAGGTTCACATTCACAAATGAGAAAAAGGTGAGCTGTATCTGTGTGTAATGTGAATGAATCTGTCTCTGAAATGCCTCACATGCGCACATTGATATGTATATAAACGCATCCGCATCCGATTCAAAACCCTGACGCTGGCCTACAAGGCAAAAAACGGACCAGCACCTTCATACCTGATGGCGATGGTCAAAGCCAGATCTGCACCAAGAGCTCTTAGAGCTTCCAGTACGGCTCGGCTCGAACCTCCATCACTCAAAACACACAGAAAACAGACATCCGGACTCTTCTCTGTGCTGGCACCAAGGTGGTGGAATGAACTTCCACTGGATGTCAGAACAGCAGAGTCACTCACGGTCTTCAAACGTCGACTGAAGACACATCTTTTCAAAGAGTTCCTAAACTAATAATAAAAAAAAAATAAAAAAAATAATAATAAATAAATAAATAAATAAATAAATAAATAAAAGGTTCCTAGGGTTCTTAACTGTAAACGTCGCCTTCTTCCCCAACAACACAAAACCTCATATTTGAGAGAGGACTCGTAGCTTTATAAAGGGAAATGGATGCGTTTGTTAGCAGCTCATATGTGGAGCATCTTTTGCTGGAGTGGAGAAACAGCAAACAGCTGGTCTGAAGTTCATGCTCAGGTCGAGGAGGAGAAAAAAGACCAGGTGGTTTGCTTTTGCTGTTTTTGCAGCTGTAGCTGCACAGCTGCACCAAGAGATGTGTACAAGGGTATGAGAGAGAAGCGCATATGTAGCACATGAGTAAAAGCAAAAAGATGCATGAATTCAGATTTGACCGTTCACATTCATGTCGCATGTCCATGGAACAGATACCATTAGATATCCATTTTAGGACCACAAATAAAAAAAATTACAAATAAGATTTGATTGAAAAAAAAATTGTTTTGGCACGTTCACACAGCCATGAAAAAATCAGATCTGAACCACACTGAACAAAAAAATCAGATTTGAGTCACTTCACCCTGGTAATGTGAACATAGCCTTATATAGAGTAAGTTGTTGTACCTTTCTAAGATTGAGGTTGACCTCACATAGTTGGCAGTTAGCACAAACACAAACACTCATTTGGGAGTCATTTGAGGTCTGGGATTTTAAAAAGGAAGCTGTAGCTAATTAGCAGAGCTGAATGATAATTAGACACATACATCAAGCAAGCCAGTCCCCTGTTCACACAACAAGCACTTGCTTGTGTTCGAATACTTTATTAAAAATCCAGTTTCTACCAAGGCTTCAGAGACACGGGAGCACAGAAGGGATAATCATCTTCTGTCATAGGAAATTGTTTTACACTGGTAGGTAAGGGAGGCAGACGCCGAGATTGTGTCTTATAGAGCTGTGGCATGGAGGCAATTTAGCCACCATCACAGTAACAAACTGTAATGTGCTGTAATACTTAAGGCCAAGAAAAGGGTATTGCAGCAATAACTTCTTCTAGTTCCACAGAATCACATTAGATCCTGCTTTCACAGAGTCAGCGTTTCTATTGTCTCTATTCATGTTTTCCCAAAGGTAGCCCTTCCTAATGAACACGGACACCATAAACGTACATCCGACGGCTTCTACAGGGCAGCAACAGCTAGACGTAGACCCTCTATCTTGTTAGGCAAAATTGACCATGATTTACTATGGGAATCCTGGAATTAATGGTTGCTAGGTGGACCCAATTCATTTTATCTACAGCATCAATAATTCATCTGTAGAATGTGGGAAGTGTAGCTGAAGGAGGATGAGTGGGGGGAGGGAGGAGAGAGATTTAAAGTGATGCAAAGCTTACTAGCTTAAGCAGTGCAAAACAGACAAGATGATATATCATCACTGACAGGCTAAAATCTCCAAAAATGGCTTTATGAGAGTAGAAAAAAAAATATATATATATTTTTAGTGGAAGTCAATGTAATACACATTTCGGAGCATTTCTACTGTTCTTTTAATATAAAATGTTGGCACACTATAAATGTATAATGTGTATATTAAATAATATATAATATATGAATCCATCCAGATATTAATTTTTCTCAAAAAGTGAAAAACTGAAAAAAAAATAGAGATGCAATTTTATGGCCACCTCTTCAAATGACAGTTACGGCTGTTAATACCACAATGCCAATGAGTGCCACAGTCGTTTACCTCCTATTTTATATTAAGCACAATTCATAATTTTATAACATTTAAAACCAAAATAGTTTTTTTTGTAATCTTTCACCAAAATGCAATGATTCAGCCCACCACTAAAACATTTAAAAGTTCGATTTGAATTTACCAGAAACAGGGGGAAATCTTCTCAACCAATTATTCTGTAATTTGACTGTAGAATGTGGGAGGTGTTGGAGAAGGGTTATAAGTGGGGGAAGGGAAGGAGAAGATGCAAAGCTTACTAGTAAGTGTGCTAAGTACAGACAATATAATTACTGAAAAGGACTTTACATGAGAAGCAAAAGACATCCACAGTCTTTATTGGATGTCAATGTATTAGACATTTTGGAGCCTTTCTATTGGTCCATTCAATTTAAAATGTTTTGCATGTGGCTGATGATATACAGTGTGTACATATACATTCAGTAGTAATTGTTGCTGATTCTAACACTAATTAGCTGAGTTCAAGTATCTAATTGTGTGGAAAATACAGGATTTTGTCCACAAAACAGAAAAAAGTAATAGCTTATAATATACAATATACAATAATGCAATAATTATTTAAACAAAATTAGGCAGGTATACTGCTAAACTGTATACTTAATATACTATACTATCGCTGTCCTATGAAAAACACTTATCTCCATTTTTATCGATTTTTAGTTTACTACATAATTTGACCAAACATCCCTTATACTGTGCCAAAATTTATTGATGAACGAACCAATAGAAACTCTTAAAAATGACCTGAAATAAACTTTTTTCCATTGACTTCTATTGAAAGTTACAAGGATTTTTTTCTCTCTCCTGTAAAGTTGCTGTTTTGGAGGTACTTGTTTTTAATTGGATCAATCAATCAATCAACCTTTATTTTCACTCAGGAAGAATTGATTGAACACATTTAATGATAACTTAGAAATAATAAGTAATAAAACAGTAAAAAAAAAAAATAATAAATAAAAGTACGCATTTTAAATCAACATTTAATAAAAATATATATGTAAAACAGAAAATTCTAAAATACCATAAAAAACTAATTTGACATGAAAATAAAAAAAAATTATAAAATACAACATATGTAAATAGATAATAGTAGAAGTAAAGTAATATTATTAAATGATAAGTGATTGAATGAGTAATAGAACTAAGAACAAGAATATAAATACAAAACATTAAAATTAATAAAAAATAAAAGTAATAATAAATAAACAAAAAATAAATGAATAAATTAATATATATATATATATATAAATAATATAAGAAGAAAAAAAAGATAGTGACGATATATATATAGTATATATATACAGTATAGTATAGGTATATAGTATATATATACAGTATAGTATAGGTATATAGTATATATATACAGTACGGGTACACTGTATATAGATAATAGTTATTCCTTGGTGTCAAACTCAGTGCAGGTATTGCATGTTGATGTTATTATTTTAATTTGGGGGAAAAAGAGAAAGAAGTATTAGTTTTACATATGATACAGTTAAGATTTTTCTTAATTGATATTACCTAAAGCTGCATTTTATTCTATTTTGCTTAAGAACATGCTAACTGAAATGGCAATGCGTGCAGTAGGCTTATATTTTTATTACTAGACAGAAATATATAAATTACTTCATCCTAATCACCTTTTCAAAAGTAAACGAACCAGTCGTGTTGAACAGTTGACTTACAAACTGAAAACCTGACAAAATTAATTGAATGATCTGCTTTAATTTTCTGGACACTTAACACTTAATTAATTTTACTGAATTTTATTGAATGTTTTCTGATGCAAATAACATATGAAAGGTGTGTTTATAATAATGATAATTACTCATCTTTTTTAATATTTAAGCAAATTAATTCTGAACTGCTTTGAAATGACTCTGTTGTGATGAGCAGTTGTATTTGTAGTTGTTATTTTAAGGTAACAGTATCCACATATATGATGACTTCAGGAAAAGACTTCAGTGAAGTGACCAGTGAGAGCTATAGTGAAAGCTCGCAGTGAGATCAGTGATGTGGATCTGGAGCACAGTAAGAGCGTGCAGTCCCCCGGGGGAGCATCTGGTGGCTCTGTGTCAAGAGATTGACAGACAGCTGTGCTCTGGGCAGCTGCTTCCATCATAAAACATTTAACGTGTTTTTAGTGTTTTAACGTGTTGACTATCAGTGTTCACATGATCATGGCGTGACCTTTACAGCTTCACATGTTCTTCTGAAGAACACCAGAGGGGTTGTGAGAAAGGGCTACTATTGAATGAGTGAAGAGCAGACTAACAGCTACAGGATCTCTCTCTCTCTCTCTCTCTCTCTCTCTCTCTCACACTCACACACACACAGTGGCAGTAGATAACACCTGTCATGTCAACAAGTGTGCTGATGAGGCTGACAGCTCGTTAGGGCCGAGAGGAAAAACAGAATCCAGTGGGGACTCGAAACAGCCAAGCAGGGTGTGACATTTTACCAGCAGGTGTGTCACTGGCACCTGGCCCGTGTCATTTGATTAAAACCATCCGTGTGAAAAGCTCTCATTCACCCACACGCATGTACTACACGCACCTCCACACAGACACCCAAACACTGACTGAGGCAATTACAGACCCGCTCTGTCTTTTAATGGATAAATATATGATTATTAAAATATTTGTTTTAAATAGTTGCAGGGATATGCATTTTAAATTGCACCAAATTGAAAACCTCTGGAAGATAATCAAGAGGAAGATCATCAAACCAAGCTGAACTGCTTGAATTTTTGCACCAGGAGTGGCTTAAAGTTATCCAAAAGCAGCGTGTAAGACTGGTGGAGGACAACATGCCAAGATGCATGAAAACTGTGATTTAAACCAGGGTTATTTCACCATTTTTTTTTTTTTTATCTTAGCATTATTTGAGGTCTGAAAGCTCTGCATCTTTTTTGTTATTTCAACCATTTCTCATTTTATGCAAATAAATGCTTTAAATGACAATCTTTTTATTTGTAATTTGGGAGAAATGTCCATTGTGAGAAATGTTCATTTTACTCAACATATACCTATAAATAGCAAAAACAGAAAAACTGATTCAGAAACTTAAGTGTTCACTTTATTTTTTCCAGAGCTGTATGTCACTGCTGTACAATAATATCAGCATAATGTTTTTAAAGTCTTTCATAAAAAAGTTTTAAAAAAATGTTGCGTTATTATTGTAGAGTCATATCATCCACTCCTACACTCTATGAATAATTCTGCAGTAACAGAACAATAACATTTTGTACAATTGATTTTCTTAGCATGTGTTCTGTATCATATCTGTTTTGTTTCTCTCTTGTCTCCACCCAAGCCCCACCCTGTCATTAGTGTTCCCACCTGTCTCGTCTGTAATACAGCCCCTTCATTATCTTCCCCATGTGTTTCTTGGCTGTGTCTGGGTTTATATACCCATGTTTCCCATTTGTTCTCAGACATGTTTTTTGACCCCCCTCTGTGCTTTGTTTATTCCTGCTGTTTTACAGGTCTGTTATGGTTTGTTATCTTTAGTTTGTTCTAGTTTGTTTGTTTTACTTCTGCTTTTGTTAGACCTTTTTTCAAGCTAAAACTATCTGTTTTATGTTTTATAGTAATTTGTTCCTTTGTTTGATTTCAATGTGGCTACTAATAGAACCAACTTACATTTGCATCCTGCCTCCAACTCTGAAGCCTTACAAAGGAAACACTTTGGAAAATGCATTTTTAAAAAAATGTAATTATGATTTTTTATTTTGTTAAGTGATTTGTTATGATGTTGTGATTTGTTAAGCATATCTACTCACAGGGGCGTAGCAGCAAATTCTGGGCCCTGTACACCCTCTATGTTAATGGGCCCCTATCCATGCCAGTAAACAAAGGAAAGTGAGCGAAAAAAAAAAATCAGGATTTTCATGGGCCCCTCTCCCTACTCGGGCCCTGGGTAGTCAGGTCCACTTTTCCCCCCACTACCACGCCCATGTCTACTCAGGCTCACACACTCCCTTTCCTTTTTCCACTTTTTCAAAAAAAATTCAAATTTCTCTTCAGACACTTTAGAAGTCTTTAGCCTCATCTTTGCTCATCTTCGGCCCTCTGCTTCAACCCCTGGTGTATTCTCTTCCATTTTGCAAACATTGTTCATCTTTCTTTAGTCTCTATAGTTCTTTTCCGCTACTCTATCTTCAAACGTCTCCATCGTATCATTCCTCTGTCTTGATCCTTTACAGCAACTGGAATACAAAGAAGCTCCGGATGCATGCAGAACGTCTTGATGAAATAAAGCATGTGTCTGAAACACAGCTACAGGGCTTCACCACATAAATCCGTTTCCTACATCTGTAAAAATAAGCAATTGCCAGCATCTAAACGTTCTTTAGAACACATTAACGGAACATGTTCTTTTAAAAGGCACAGAATAACCTTTAAAAACATGAGATGAAAACGCAATTTAGATCACTAGACTTATACACACACTTTTAAACATGACAAAAAGGATTATACGATGCACTTCCCCCACACAAAAAATAAAGCGATTTCTTGTTTTCTTACATTATATTACAATGGACAGTTTTGGGACACCTGCTCATTCATAGTTTCTTCTAAAATGAAGGGTGTTAAAACAATTTATCCCCCTTATCCTTATGTATCTACTCTCCAGAGAAGGCTTTCTACTAGATTTTGGAGCATGTCTGTGAGGATTTGATTGTATTCAGAGGCAAAAGCAATAATCAAAGGAGATGGAGAAGGATGTTTTATGATCATCACCACCTCACCCTATCCCCATCATCCCAACTCTTCGCAAAGATATTAGATAGCATCATCTTTTTGTTTACACTACAGTTCACACTATTGCTCCACAGCTCAATGCTGGGGACATTATACATTACATTACATTACATTACATTTGGCAGACGCTTTTGTCCAAAGGGACTTACAATAGTGAAGTACAAAAGTAATAGAAGTTAAAGGTAAAACATCTTTAGACAGGGCTTAAAGGAGGTCAAAGTGAGATAATTGGATAGAGGAGTGAAGGAGAGGAAGAAGGAAATGAGGTTAGAAGTAGTTAGTGTGTTAGAGGTGTTAGGAGAGTAAGTACTCTTTGAAGAGCTCTGTCTTCAGGAGTTTATTAAAGATAGCGAGAGATTCTCCTGATCTGGTAGTAGAAGGTAGTTAGTTAGAGGTGTTAGGAGAGTAAGTGCTCTTTGAAGAGCTCTGTATTCAGGAGTTTATTAAAGATAGTGAGAGATTCTCCTGATCTGGCAGTAGAAGGTAGTTAGTTAGAGGTGTTAGGAGAGTAAGTGCTCTTTGAAGAGCTCTGTATTCAGGAGTTTATTAAAGATAGTGAGAGATTCTCCTGATCTGGTAGTGGAAGGTAGTTAGTTAGAGGTGTTAGGAGAGTAAATGCTCTTTGAAGAGCTCTCTCTTCAGGAGTTTATTAAAGATAGCGAGAGATTCTCCTGATCTGGTAGTGGAAGGTAGTTTGTTCCACCATTGGGGAACTCTGTATGAGAACAGTCTGGATTGCTTTGTGTGAGTGTTTGTTTGGTAAAGCGAGACGACGTTCATTGGAGGAGCGCAGCGGCCGGGAGGTAGCGTAAGCCTTCAGGAGTGAGTGCAGGTAGGAAGGAGCTGTTCTGTCATCACCTTGTAGGCGATTGTAAGAGCTTTGAATGTGATACGAGTAGCAACTGGTAGCCAATGGAGCTCAATGGAGCTTTTTATCTGTTTTACAAATTCCTGGTTTACGATTTCTGCTAATTTTGTATTGGCTTATGGTTTCTGTAAATATATTCATATAAGTCTAATTTAGGGAATCTTAGGCTGCAGGTTTCTTCTAAACTTTCTGACACACTAATGCTCCTGAGTGCTGTACTGCAATTATATCTCTAGCCTTAGAAGGAAAACATAACAATGAGTACTTTCCAGGGTTGGGAATCAAACTCCAGTCTGCCACTGAAAGGATAGCAAATCTACACAGCAGTTTTGTTAGTGTTAAATCAACACTGCAAGTGTTACATTTGCTGTGTATCCTCTACACTATGTAAACAATAGATACAGTATACCATACAGTACCAGTCAAATTACTGGACACACATTCTCATTCAATGTTTTATTTATTTTTTTTCTACATTGTAAATGAATACTGAAGTCATCCAGACTGTGAAGGAACACATACAGAATCATGTAGAAACTTAAAAGTGTTAAACAAACCAGAATACTCTGTGAAGCATTTAGCTGTGCTTATCTGAGGTGCTGTTAAACTGAGGCTTCTGAGGCTGGAAACTCTGATCAACTTATCCTGTGCAACAGAGGGAACTCTAGGTTTTTCAAATATGGTTTTTCACTGTGTCCCAACTCTACCTCTTTACAACTTTACAACTGATGCTCTCAAACACATTAAGATTCAGCACAGCTGTTAACTGAAGGCCATTTCAGGTGACTCTACCTCATTAAGATGACTGAGAAAATACCAGGAAGCCCAAAGTTGTTATCTAAGCAATATAATATAATATAAAACATATGTAGCCAGGTGGTGAATTGAGAATACACCTTTAAAATGTGTGTCTGTAACTTTAAGAAACACAATCAGAAGTGTTGTCACCCTGAGAGAGGAAAGGGAGGAGCTAAGAGCATGGTAGAGAAGGAGGCTCAAGCTGCAGTGAATGGTGGTGCTCCATTTTAGGATCCATCCAGAGCCATCCTAATGAAATAAGAGGTAAACATCAGGAAATACTGAACAATAGAAGGTTTAGTTGGCCTATAACAGTAGTAGATGCCTATATTGCCTTTCTAAACATGTATTTTGAATGAATCACAACCAGATGCGGGCAGATGCCATTGTTTCTGTGGGGTAGTGTGCTCCTCGTGGTCAAGCCTTGTATTTTTCTGGGTTACAGAAGCTGTTTGTCCAAGTTCTCTTGATGAAATGCTCAAGTCTTGTTGAGTAAAGCTGAGTAAATCGAGGTGAGCTTAAAAACAAATATAAAAAGAGCTCTGTTAATGGTATTAAGGTGGTATTAATGTTATTTATCTATTTTCTGTAATTAGTGCCACTACCAAATACTGTACTGTGTTCTAAGTTAGGGTTTTACAGTGTATTCATTTTTATTTTTATTGTTTTGAGTACAATTAAATCAGAATAAAATACCCGAAAAAAAAGTTCTTTTGTCATTTGGTATGCGTCCTTTCCCCGGTGACACATATTCTGGTTTAATACTTTTTTTGGTTGTTGTTTAATAAGAAAATTAGTTTTTCTTCACAGTTTGGATGACTTTAGTATTGACATTTTTCAAATAGTGAAAAATAGCCAAAAAAAAAAAAGCCAAAAAAAAATAGCCAAAAAAACACAGAATTCCAGATGGGTTCAAACCTTTGACTTTTTACTGTACATTTCTAAAACATTACACAGAAAGTAAAAAAAAATGTATACACATGCTGTAATACTGCACTGTATACTGCACTATTCTGTATTCTGCCCGTTATTGCTGATTTGTCAGTTGAAATGGAACAAAACACAGAGCTGTTTAACCTGCTAATAAACTTAACTGCTGGAAAATTACAAAAAAGGAATCATCTCCACCCAAGAGAACAAAACAGATGAGCGAATGTTCAGTTGGTCTCTCTGGGGTTCAATTAAAGTTATTTTGCTTCTCTCCCAATCTATGCCAAGTGCTAACTGGTATGAAAAAACTTGAAAATGTTGACAAAAACTTGAAAATGAAGACAACCCCTACTCCCTGCATTAGTTCTTCTGTTATTACAAACAGGATAAAGAAAGCTGAGATATGCATAATGTTTATGATGGTCAAAATGATGTGTACCCTTCATGTCATAAATTCATTAACATGTAAAATCATTATTATTATTATTAGTAGTAGTAGTAGTAGTAGTAGTAGTAGTATTGTTGTTGATGAATAGTTATTGTAATTTTTACAGTACAATTTTATTTTTTTCTTCATATTTCTCAGTTTAGAAAGCTGAGGTCAGTTATGCTACAGTGTGGAGCAGACAGGTTAATGGTCACTTGCGCAACAGTAGCAGCAGCAACCCAGTAATCAATAATTCAGAGCTCTTACCCCTGAGACATCATTACCTGAATAGTGGCGTCCACTAGTTGTAGAATAGTTCACACAACTTATGGTACAGATCAGATCACAGTATTTAAGCCTCAGATTAAATGCTTTTTCGCATCTATTAAAGAAGAATGAAATGTAACAAAAATTTAAATTAATTTGCGCAACTGCTTTGTTTGTATGATTTAGGCCCAATCATATGTAAGGTGGAGGGTAAAATGTTAGGGCTACATAATCTATGAGGAATCACTGGCAAGATGGCAGCACATGCGACAAAAAAAAAGACACATAAATTAAAGTATTTTTCTAAACTATTACCATATGTTTTATGGCCATTTTCATAACAAGTATAAACAAAAATAACCAGTAGTTCATCTCAGCAGCTAGCTAGCTAACTTTCCTATTCCACCTTAAATGGGGCACGAGATGGCAGAGGCTACAGCTTTTAAGATGGAACAGAAAAAGAAAATAATAATAATTAAAAAAAAACATATGAAAGCTCATTTCAGCCCCCCATCACAGAGGACATAAGGAATGAACATTGATAAATAATTTGTGTACCACCTGTCCCCCTTTTGAAGATATACAATGTATATATGCCGCAAAATAAACTTAGCCCCAGCAGCTGTTTGTTAGTATTAGTGACTTTTATTTTGACGCAGTCAGTAATGAAGTACTTGAGTGGAGCAATTGCTTTTTTTTTTCTTTTATTCCTTTAAACACTTTTAAATGTTAATGCTGGAATCTTTTATTCTAAGGGTTGTCTTAGTTGAAGATTTCATGTTTTACACTCCACATGACGCTCCTAATCCTCACACTAATATAACTCCACTCTCCACCCCACACCAGAGTGATTATGAGGGTTTTATTCACATGCTCTGTTCGCTTGAAAGGCAGCTGCTCAGTCTGTATGTTTTCACTGCAACTCTGTGTTCAGATTAAGGGTATAATTACTGTCTACATAAAAATTGACAGCGTCAGTAAAACGTTATTCCACACTGTTATGTCAGGTGGTTCATCTAAGGTTCACGTGTGTTCTCACAATCTATGCCAAGTGCTAACTGGTATGAAAAAATGTAAAATGTTTAGATGAAGAGAAGACACCCCCTACTCCCTTCATTAGTTCATTAGTTTCTGTTATTTCAAACAGGATAAAGAGAGCTGAGATATGCATAATGGTTATGTAAGGTCAAGATGATGTGTACCCTCCTTTTGGTAAAAAAGTACATCAGCATGTAAATTTAGCACTTTGTGTGCTCTATGATTAAATTATTATAGTTGGTAAGTTATTAAGTAAGAGAAAATGCAACTGACACTCTCAATTTTAAATAAAAACAGTAATCTTTGAGTAATCTTGATATTAATTTCATCTTCAAAATTCAAGCATTAATCGCACTATTTTTGATCTCAGAAGATGCAATCACGCGTTCACGTGTTCTGAACTGTAGGGATAGGGATGTGGGGTTTCAGAGCCAGAGTACCTATTATCTGTGATCTGTTGTGCTACTAGCGTCCATTAAAAAAAAGGTTTAAAAATTCAGATTTTCTCCTGACGGTTTATTGAAATTGTTACACCCTCAGAGGACAGTAGAGAGTAGAGGCTGTCAGATTCGTACATTCGTACATTCGTACGTTTAACTGCACCTGTAGCTGCGAGCGCCTGAGCTGAGCATAGTCTTCCTGCAGACCGGCGGCGGCGGTGTCAGAGCCTATTCTGCTTTAAGCACATCAGATTGATTAAGGCATGCGAGCCGAGTCGCAGATGCCACAGTAAAAAAGCTCTTTATTGCAATCGTGATGCGCAGCAATTTTGGGGGGAGTCTTTATTGCGCTCGTCTCGATGCTGCACAGCACACGCAACACTGGCATCGTCATGATGGGAGCTGGCGACCGTTGCCAGGGAAACCGTAAAACTGATGCAGCCTGGAAGGAAGCCGCAGAGCTTTTTTATTACCGAAGTGTAATACTGTACATATTCAGCGAGAAGATTAATAATGAGGAGTGAGAATGCGGCTCATATTTTCCTTCTCAAACACACGCAAGCGGCCAGTAAAGCCCTCAGCCAGGTGACCCGCTGCGGCCTGCATTCCTAAACTGTCAAAAAGACAGTGGGCACGTATTAAATGTGCTGGAAACATGCCACACGCTGACGAGACCACTGCAGGCCTCACCACCCAACCACTCAACACAGACTTCCATCTGAAACTGTAGCTCTACTGTCCCCAGACGTGACAATGTGAAAATTATAACTGAGCAGTACGCTTACCACCTGCTATTATAACCACAGAAGAGGATTACTGCAATACAAACAAACAAACAAAAAACTCTCAGTGCAGTGGCATCACCTGCTAATGCATCACATTTCCAACTAAGTGAGAGTACAGTAGGCTGGCTAACTCCACTCAGAGTAAGGGTTGGTGACAAAAACAATGTAGGCAATCATTTAAAACATGTTTAGTGTCTGAAGTTTGCTTTATTCTCTGGAATAAAGCAAACAAACTAGTGATGCTAACAAGAAAAAAAAACAAGTGTATAGCCAATAGTTAGCATTATGCTAACTGCATGTCTACACCATTACTGGCATTTTTATCATTTAGGTTTTGACAGGATTCGACAGTTTAGAGGAGAAAAATGAGGTGGAAATTGGCTATTTTGTCATTGAAACATATGGGAACTAAGTAATAATCTATCTTAAGAGATGTTGCAGTCATTAGGCTCAGCTCCGACATATCCTTATCATCCTTGCCACATTAAGCACAATTCATTAGATATACACTGTCTGGCCTAAAAAAAAGCTTACACACTTTAATTGGACCACCTTTAGCTTTGATTGTGGTATGCATTCACTGTGACGTTGTTTCAATAAGCTTTTGCAATGTCACACGATTTATTTAAATTTTAATCCAGTGTTGCATTCATTTTTCACCAAGATCTTGCAGCAGCATTGCTGATGGTAGAGTCTGACCACTGCACAAAGTCTTTTCCAGCACATCCCAAAGATTCTCAATGAGGTTAAGATCTGGACTCTGTGGTGAACAATCCATGTGTGAAAATGATGATCTCATGCTCCCTGAATCACCTGAAAAAATCCATTGATGGAATAATCTGGTCTATATTCAGTATATTCAGGTAGTCAGCTGACCTCATTCCTTCAGCACATACTGTTGCTGAACCTAGACCTGATCAACTGCAGCATCAACCCCAGATCCTTTACTTACTTAAATCTTGGTGGAGACTTTTTTTTGGCCAGGCAGTGTACCTATACGTAAATAAATTTAAAATAAATAAGTCAAAAGGAATAGAAAGTAATTAAAGTGATTCAATTATGGTATATAGTAATATATGAATGCAGTGGATTAGTGACAGACATTTCAACAGATATTGAGCAAAGTGTAATACATTTAAGTAACCCTGCCAGCCCTAAATGTGACATTCTGATACTTATAAAACTTAAGAAAAGAAACCATTTTAAACATTTGTCCATTTTGCAGACAGTAAGACAGTATTAAATTCACCAATACAGTGTCAGAAACCACTTAGCCAAGTACAGTGCAAGTCAATAGATTGGACAAAATTTCTCATTCAATGTTTTATTTAATGTTTTTGTCCTACATTGTAAATGAATACTGAAGTCTTCCAGACTATGAAGGAGCAAGTTAAGAATCGTGTAGTAACTTAAAAGTGTAAAACAAACCAAAATACTCTCTTATTTAGGTGCCTCTTATCTGGGGTGCAGATTCATTATAATGTTTTTTTATTGTCTTTGGGTCTGCACTTGAGGATCCTTTTTTAAAGTTCTTGATTTTTCTTGGATTGACTGCCCTTCATTTTTTAAGTATTTTTTTCTTTACTTAGTTGAGTAGTTCTTGCCATAATATAGATTAAAACATTAATCAAATAGAGTTATTCACTGTATACCAACTGTACCTATTCACAACTTCACAACTGATGCTCTCAAACACATTAAGAGAACAAGAGTAACTCTTAATAAGTTCAGCACAGCTGTTAACTGAGCCTCATAAGCAAGAGGTACCTACTACTGTACATCCTGTACATTTGCACTAAAGTGGGCACTACTCACTTAACTTAAATACAATACTTGCACAATGTTTAATATTTGTTATATCTGCTGCTACCTGCTATCCCTTATGCTTAATTTATTCTGTATTGCTGCTCAAATCTACAGCTGGTTACTTTCACACTTTGTTTGATTTTTGTATTTATATATTCATGCATGTATATATTCTTCTTTCAGCATTTTTTTAGGAATCTTATAAGGTAAAATTTATATTTCTAACTGTGCTCTTTTATTGTACTACCCTTATTGTTGTTTGTTTCTACTGTGTTGTGTAACTGCTACTGGCTGCTAAATTTCTACATTTCTAAATCTATCTGCTTTAAGGGTAATTGTTGTATGTTTCCCACTTATATGCATGTAGTAAATTTTTGTAGTAGATGTTTTGTTACCTTAAAATATGTTACAATTATTTATTTTGATGAAAGTTTAACATCATGTATTTTGCACCATTTATTTTGTTTCAGTGGCTAATTCTGTTGCACCGCCTCCATTTCCCAGAATCCTGTGATTTATGACGTCACCTTCAGTCGCTCTCTTTCGCCCAATCACGTTACTCTCCGACGCTCAGATTCACCTGTGTTCTGAGGAAGTTCCGGGTTATGCTCATCATGTGTTTTGTATTTAAGGCTGCATTATGTAAACGATCTTCGCAAGGTATTGTCGACTTTGGTTGCATAGTATTTTCTGGTTTATCGGTTTATGTCTCTTGTTTTGCCCCTCTTGGATTTAATGCTTGGTTGGACTGTCTTTTGGTTTTGAACACGGACTGTTTATACTACTATGGCTCTGGTATTTGGTGAGTTAGTTTGGCTCTGGTATCTGTAATATCTGATTATTAGCCTCGTAAATAAACCAGTCTGTTCATTTGACTCGGCTAGCGTCACTCCACTCTGTCTGGCGTTACAAATTCTTTAAATCACAAAAATATATATATTTTTTAAATATAGTTTTATCATATCACCAAGAATATCGTAATCACATAAATACCCTGTTATATTGTGATATCATTTTAGAGCCATATCGCCCACCTGTGCTTCTGTGCAATATTAAAAGAGCCAAGTTCAGACAGCCATCATGTCCTGGCTGATAGACATTTGGGGTTGGGGGAAATTATGATAAACTGATTTTTTGCTGAAGGATCAATTCAGCATACAGTCAAATAGACAAGAGCTGATGCACATGAGCAGCCAGTGATTTGGAAGTGGATGAACACAGGGGAGAGTGATTATGTGGGGATTTCACCTCATAAAGCCGGTGCATACAGGGGCTCTGTCAAATCCCTCAGCAGGAACAGCCTAACAAATTGGCTGCACACTTATATGCTCTCTATCTCACACACACACACACACACACACACACAAGACACCTTGCATGTACAATCTACTGTATGTCTGACACAAAAACACACAAACACATGTTCTATCAGTAAACCACAAACTCATTGCCATAAGTACTGCTTACTAATTATCCATACATGAATAGTTACCAGCTCTCTAATGAAAAGACGGTGGATCCGTTTTAATGCTAGTGTTGAGTGTAGCACATTCAATTACACTGTTTTTCCACAGGACATGTTATCATCATCAACAGCAGAAATTAATGTTTCGGGAATTTTTTTATGTAATTGTTTTTTTGTACAAACAGATGCTCCTGGCAACCATTCCGCTCAAGACCTAAACTAAATGCAACTCACTGCCTCTCAGCAAAGCAATAACCAGGCCAGTGTCTCTAATGTGTCCTACTAATGCTCTTTTCTCCGCAAAGGAAATGATCAAAAAGGGCAGCGCAGCGGGGATGGTGAGTAACAGTTCAGCAGAATTAAAGCTAAAGAGACTGAAGCAGAGCATGAATTCAAATACAAGAATTATTTCAGAAAATATTATACGCTAGACATCAAGCTGGTCTGCTTCACCAGGCCAGCCACTCTCTGAATCACTATCAGGGGTAATAAGATAATATAGAGCTCTAGTTTTCAATCTGGATCAATCTAAATTACACGGTTCTGAGCTGAAAGCTGAAAGATTTTAGTGCTTTTTGAAGGTTTTCAACTTCAAAAATGCCTTAAATTTTCCACACATTCATTAGACGAATTGACGCTTACATCTCACAGTTCACTTTTACTATTACTTTGTTTTGAGCAGTCTATTATTCTGAGACACGTCGAGTTACGCACAGTTTGAGATTTATACTTTATATTTATGCTGTAAAGTCTCAGATTATTAGCTTATATACTGTACTCATATTCAGAATATACTCATTTAAACACACATCATATCTGAGTATGCCAGTGCGAATAATTAAACATTTATAGAATTTTAAAGATGTAGCTTTTAATATTTTAGTACCTAAGATCAGCAACACATTTGTAAGTAATATTTAAATAAATTATTTTTTTTAATTCAACTAAACAAAAACTAATTTATTAAATCAACAATAACATTCTTAAAATCCTCTTACTTAAATAATAATTTCAATTTTCAATTTATATATATATTTTTTTAAGTAAGAGGATTTTAAGAATGTTATTGTTGATTTCATTAAATTAGTTTTTGATTAGTTGAATTAAAAAAATGAATTTATTTTAGCATTGTATTGTATTCACTTTAGGTTAAGTTTAGGTTAAGTTAAACTTAAAAATCACATATTTAAATATTTATTTATTTTTTTGTCCTGCAAATGAAACATTGCTATTAACTGTTACTAGAGATGAATAGAGATTCATGAATTTCAGTGCATTGCCAAGGATATTTGCTGCATTTATAGTATATATGAATATATACTATATATATATATATATATATATATATATATATATATATATATATATATATATATATATATATAAAACAGACCGCTTAAAAATTCAGAGTTTCTTTGATATTACCAAATTGAAAACCTCTGGAATATAATCAAGAGGAAGACAAATGATCACAAGCCACCAAACCAACTAAACTGCTTGATTTTTGCACCAGGAGTACCATAAATTTATCCAAAATCAGTGTGTAAGACTGGTGGAGGAGAATATGCCAAGATGCATAAAAACTGTGATTAAAACCAGGGTTATTCCACCAAATATTGATTTCGGAACTCTTAAAATTTTATGAATATGAACTTGTTTTCTTTGCATTATTTGACAGTTACAGTTAACCTTTTTTTTTTTTTTACATTTATTTACCTTCACAGTAACTTCCACTGCTGCTCTCTCACTTACCTCGTCCACGTTCTCAAAGGCGTTGATGATGTCATAGGGCAGGCACGACAGCAGGTCTATGACAAACCAGGTCTTCAGGTAGTTCATACGTATCAGTTTGGGGTCCGATATGACCTCCCCTCCAGGGCCCACAAACGTCGTGTGAAAGTTCAGCACAATATCCACCAGGAAGATGACGTCCACCACGCTGTCCACCACCAGCCAGGCCAGGTTGTTCTGCTTAGTCTTGAAGGAGACGTTGTAGGGCACCATGATGGCGGTGTAGAAGGTCAGTATGAGAATGACCCAGTCCCAGGTGGTCTTAAAAGTGCAGTAGTGTAGGATGATGTGAGGGGGGGTTTTGGGGGCCTCTTGCTTGTATTGCGGGAGGATGTCCGAACCAAGTTGAAGTGCCTGGACAGATTCAAATAAGGAATGCTGAGTAAAGCTGTGCAATCTATCATAAATATTGATTTATCATTTAAAAATGATAATATTGTGATGAATACAAGTTAGCGTCTGTTTATGTTTTATTTCCTCAATATATGTACAAGGTTTTGTAAGGAAATTGAATGAAATGAAATGAAAGGAAAAGCACAATGATTTTTTTCACTAGTGCAGTTTATTGTGAAATACCACCAGGAAATACAGTAAAAATACCACCAGGAGTGCAATTGTCTTACTGTGTTTATTCTAGAAAATATATTGTGCTTAGACACACAGATGGATATTTATTATTAAAATATACTGGAAATATGAGATAAGTAATTACATATTAGAACATTTATATCCTATGAACTTAAAGGAACAGTCTGAAGTTTTGGGGATTTAGAGACCCCTCTGGTGAGAATGTGTAATTGCACTGAGCATCTTTAAAAATACTTTGAATGCAGGTTAATGTACATTGTACGGGTTAATGTAATGCAAATTGCTGTGTGAAAATCTGTGTTTTTTTTTAGTGTAATGTTTCATTCATTTAGTTAATTTATCAAATACTGTTAAAATGTAGAGAGCAATTACATCCAACGAACCTACCAGACTACTCTGTTTTAGAATAAATTTATATAAGATGTTGCAGGGATGGTCGTGTCAGGATAATGATATCATTCATTTGAATATGTTGCCTTTTACCAAATCAGGAATACTCCTGCTTTCTTAGCAACCATATTTTAAGTGTTATTCGCATAAATGACGTAACACACGTGAATAATAACTTCACAGCTTGGGGTTAAATGCTCTTCTAGATGCGTTGATTTCTAGGTTTGGTTTCTAGGTTTTTGTCTGTCGTTAGACGACAGAATGTATAGTCTGTTGTCCTTTGCAGTGATAGTCAGCGTGCAATAGGAAAACGCTGTCGCTGTGCTGTAGAGTAAATGCAGGGACATAAAAGTCTCAGTGACACCCTACATACATCAGTACTTAGTGGGTGGTGCGGTCAGCTTCATCCGGGCTCAGAACTGTAGTGAAATGGAGGGCTGTGTGCACAAAATAGGCATAGGCCTTTAAAGAGTGTGACTCATTGATGATTTTACTGGCCGGTGTAGATACCTGACCTTTCTGGTGAGAATGTGAGAGTGTGCGTGTCTCTGTGTGTGTGTGTGTGTGTGTGTGTGTGTGTGTGTGTGTGAGAGAGAGAGGAAGAGATGCTCACCTCAGCTAGTCGTGATGGCTTGTGGCTGACTTCAGTCTTGTTCATAGGCGCCAGTTGCTGTACTGTGCCTCGGCTGGTGGTCAGAGCCCTGGTCAGCCTTGCAAACTTGGTCCATCCTGCCACAAAACACGACCAGACCAGTTAAAAAAAACACCTGAAGAACTGGATTCATACTTCCTTACACTTACACTGTACATTTTACCCAGACTTTTACACGGAAAGAATCTTCAGGACTCTTTGGATCAATCTAATTTTCTATGAGTTCTTTTAGTCTTCTGAAGCTGCCATGCTTTTGTCAAATAAAAAAAACCCAGAAAGAGTCTCCAAAACTCTTTCAGACTGTCTTCTACCTCTGTCTTGCTACATTTCTCTTTGCAACTTTGTAATGAGCAAACACATAGAAGTGGGTTTGACATAGAGAGGGGGATACATTTGCTAAAATGAATCATATCCCACCCAACATGTGACTTAGAACGATTTGCAGAATTACATTTAATCCAAAAAAAAAAATGTTCTGTAATTTTCTGTACTGTTTATTATTAGTTAAATCCAACCAAAGGTGACTTTACAATCTAAATATGTAAGTCCCCATAACATTTACAGTTGTTAGAAAAAAAGTATAGTAGTGCCTAAATCTGCACCCCCGCCATGAAAAGCACCCCCTCTCGGCAGCGTGTATACACTGTCTTCTTGATAAAAGTGGAGATAATGGCTTTAGCTAACTTTAATTAGAAACGTGCTCCAGAGAGGGGGTGCTTTCATGGTGGGGGTGCAGATTTCAATGCGCTTTCAAAATAAAAGTTTATTTTAAAACTTTAAAATTTCTGCTCTTTTTGCGGTATAATTTTTGTTAGGGTCGAATCCATCTATTTCTGATATTGGGTGGAACACCAGGCGAAATGAGAAAGACGTCCTTGGCCACTGGGGCCACTCCTAAGGCCCTAACATTTCTTTATGTTTTACTGTATGAAAGGAAGTGAAAAGGACCACATAAAGCAAAGTGGCATCCTGGTAGTGCATCCTGGAAGCCAGGTTTACATTCCTTGAGCCTTTACTTATGTTTCCCTGATGGGAGTTCATTCTTTGTTCACAAAATGGACAAGAAGAGGGACAAAAGGCCAACACTATGCCACTTTTAAATGTGTCTATAATAACTGTGTAATTATACATTAACAATCCATGGAATGACCGTGTAACAATTGGGAATGTATGCATTGTTACAGATCTTCTCAACATTAAAATATCTTTTTGATCTGCATAAAAACACTGTTTGATACATTTGGCCAATCCAACTCAAAATCATAATACTAATGTAATGTAGCATATTGTGTACACACTGACCATGTCATGTTAGTTTTGCTTCTTTTCCAACTAAACTAAAATAGATTAAATTTCCAAATAATTTCAATGCTTTTTTTACACATCTTACATTTGAAAAACTACAGCATTTTAGTATATAAGGACAGTAGTGAAGAAGTTCTGCTTCTTTACTATACATCTCTGATAACTGGACAGTTTTTATAGATATTCAAGGATTCAAGGATTCAAGTAGGAGTGTTACGATTCTCTAAATCCTTGATTCGATTTTATTTCCGATTTTAGGTTCACGATTCGATTCGATTCTCGATTTTCTTTTTTCTTTTCTTTTTTACAGCAGAGAGGCTTATTTCAAAAGGTGGGTGATGCAAAGTGATACAAGTGATCTGTAATACAACACAGAAGGCACTAATGGTCAAGTTTACATAATTTAATTAAGATATATATGTAATGCCACCTAGTGGCTTTTTTTGGTAGCAGCAGTGTGCACTATTAAAACAGCAATGTGCAACATAACAAAATAAATAATAAAAAAATACAGGAACAGTCATGTACAAAATAATAGAACAATTAGAGCCTTAACAAACTGAACTCAATCCTACTATAACAGTTAAACATGAAAAATAAGACTCGGTCCCTGAGAATGACAAGTTTTTTCTTTAACGAAGATATATTATTAACTTTATCTGGAGAGAAAGATGCTCCTTAAGGTACCAAAACTATGAACATATTTAAGGCTAGACAAAGCAACTGTTAATTTTATATTTTTTTATGTTTTTCTCTGGAGAAAGGGCTGCTCTGTGACCAGTCACAATGCGGCTACAGTGTTCTGCACCATTTGCGTAGCGCGTGTCGATCCTCTTTTTGACTTCGAGGCTCGAGACCATGACATAATTTTGATCGATTTTCATAAAATATCGAAATCGTGACACCCCTAAGATATAGACTTATTAGAAAGTGGGACCCGCTACACTTTCACTGTGCAGACGGCTGCTGGCAGCAGCAAGAACACCAAAATCCAGTCAGCAAGTTACTGGTGTGCAGCTCTGTGTTTCTTTATGTTTGATATCAAATACACACTAAACAAGACCCTACTCTGATTCCCCTCTGCAGAGGCTAAGATTTATAGCATCAGGCCGAAGGAATGCGGGGGGAGTGAGAAAGAGATGCTCTGCAGTTTTTTTATTGGACTCACATCTAGTGAATGTGCAAACTACAACAGCAGCATAGGTCTCTTGTGGCCATTTTGCTTAGTCGCAGCAATCACACACAGGAGCACTCTCACTGCACAGCCACGCGAGCTACAAACGGGGCTAAAAAGGGGGAAATCAGCCATGTGCACCGATTGGTGGGCCAGCCCAAAAATAGCACATTGGCTTATTGAAGCCCTGTCAGGGTAGCACGCAAAAATAAAGCACAGCCTTATGGCACAGAGGGCAAAACCAGACACATACACACAGAGGTCTTTAGCATTCTTATGCAAGACATTACTACTGAGTAATTAAACGAAGAGGAACAGGGTATAGCTACAACAGAATTGTCACAAGAGATTTAAATGAGCGGGTGATATAAAGAACTCGGGGGGTGGAAGCATGTAAGCAAGAAGAGGCACTCCAGAAAAGAGCAGAGGGGTCAGATAAGGATACAGTTTGAAAGAGAAATAGAAAAAAAGAAAGAAACAATTGTCCAAGCCATCTGTCTCTCTCTGTAGGCAGAGTGACACCACAGAGCAGGACGCTGGTGGACCCTAGGGGGCTCTCGCTACTCCAGCTTACCCACAAGGGAAGCAGGCTATTTCCCACAGAGCTTCTCCAGGCTGGCCTTTGCTTTCAAGAGTGAGGAGGTATCTAATTTGCTGTCCTGCTATTTTTATAGAATACAAAGTGGTATCAGACTTAATTAGAAAAAAATGCTTTAAATACGCTTAATATAATCATGGACAGTGGTTTCAAATAACTGTACTGTGTTTTCACAGCATTAAAAAATCATACATAATACTTACCTAAATGTATTCAATTAGACTGTTTTTATTTCCCAAAATTACTTAACTATTATAAATTAGGGGAACATTTGTGGGCACATAAACATTTAAACAGAGTCCTTTTAGTTTAGTCAACTTATAATAACTGAGTTTAATCTGTTGCAACAAACTATTTGCATTTTGGGTGTGTACTCCAGTTTCTGACACTCACCATCAATGTGTAGTCATTTAAGTTTTCATTACAACAATTACTTAACTTTTTATAAAGCAACCGATTTGCTCAAATTTTTTAAGTAAATTAAACTTATCCGGGCTTACAGTGTACTTCAATATATCATACAGTATTATATACATACTGATCATGTCAAATTAGTTTTGCTTCTTTATCCAACTACCAGTTTACTAAAATAGATTCAACATACAATCAATATCAGTCTTTACACATCTTACATTTTAACACTTACACACCCAGTATGCAAATAAATCGTTTCAGGAGCCACTGGGAAAGATGTGAGATTTACTCATCAATGTTGCACTGCCCAAACACAAGGCATGTAAAGTCAAGACCAAGGCCAGAAGAAGCACTCTTGAGCCCTAAACTGTCAGTGGCCAATCAAATGACTTGTAGGTGTGTGGCCATACCATGTGTGTGGAAATTTTACTTTTTAAATAATAATAAATTAGATTGTGTCTATAAGAAATAATAAAAAATATATACTTAAAGTGTATTGGATAACTTTGTCAAAAAAAAAACACACACACAAAATGCCCCGTGCATCCAGCAGTCATTCATAACCTATTTTTAGAGCAAGCGAAAACACATTTTCCCAGAACCGGGCGGGAACTTTGACAGACACAGAATTTGTTTATCAGATTACCTTTGGTAATGGTTACATATTCTGTTGGCTTTGTATGTCTTTTAATCTAATATAACAATAATAAATAACAATAATAATAAATTCCACTTAAGAAGACAGAGTTCAACAGTTCAACAAAGCATTTAAAGCAGAGAGTTTCAAAGTTTGCTTCAGTATTGTTGAAGGATTTGCCTCCCATAGTAAAATGTGTAATTGAGGGAACAGTAAGAAGATCTAAAAGTTTGAGATAGAAGATATGCATTAAGATATTCATTCAATATTTTATCTTTATTGATTCATTTATTTTTTTTCTACATTGTAGACTATTATTAAAGACAGAAAAACAATTAAAAGACACATATGGAACTATGTAAGAAATTTTAAAAAGTGTGTGTCACTGAGATGGTGATTTTGGGATGAAGCTTCACAGCATGAAGGAAAAGCAGCAACTATTGTTCAGCACCTCCAGGAACTCCTTCAAAACACATCTCATGAAGACACTGAGATTAAAATACCAAGAGTGTGCAGATCTGCCCTCAAATCTAACTTTTAGCTGTTTTTACAGTGAATGGACCCTGGAGCCAGATAGTTGGCTCACTATTACACAGGGTGATGGTGAACTTATGGCTTAGTGATAAGCCAGTTCCAGCTTCAGGCACTCAAACCACAAAGGTACACAATCCTCACAGAAATCTGACTTGTGAGAGTAGTGATTAACTGACTTTCTAAAGTTTAACAGTTTCTAAAGTCTAAAGTCTAACTTCAGCATCTACGTAAGCCCACTCAGACCCCGGAAAGAGCTGGAAAGAGTTCTGCTCTCCATATTTCCTTCAATTTCATCCCTAGAAATGGATGAGAATATGGAGACTGAGAGGCAGAGGGTTAGGAATAGCTTGAGCTGACAACTTCTACTGGCTTCTCCGTCCCCTCCGGGCCTCTGATTCAGTAGACTTTCTCCATCTCACTGTTTAACTGCTAAAGTGAAATCACATCACATATAGGTGACGGCTTGAGAAGCTTCTGCCAGGGAACATTAGACACTAGGACAGATTCCCTCAGGATTTTACTGTTGCCATGGCCTCCACATTATTTTCTCATTTCTTTCCCTTATGTGCTATTATTTGGTGGATGCACACTTCTCAATAGCCAATGTCAAATTACATTGGATATAAGGGGGTGAAAGTCCTTTAGACCGGCAAACACACACAAGGGTGTGCACACAGGAGAACTCTCCAATGTTGGAGAGAGCTACATTTTAACGTATTTTGAGTGTATATCATCGCTGTCCAATGAAAAACAAGTATCTCTATTTTTGTAATTTTTTTATTTACTACATAATTTGAACAGACAAACTCTTCCTTACACTGTGCCAAAATTTCTTGATGAAAAGACCAGTATAAATACTTTAAAAGGACCTGAAATAAACTTTTGTTACATTGACTTCCATTAAAAGTTTAGAAGTGCTGTTTTGGAGACACTCATTTTTCATTGGACGGTGATGATATGTGTGATCCTTAAACAGACTCACTGGGTGGAGTTTAAGTAACGCTTTTCCGTTAGTTGAACTTTTAACTCTTTACAGGAGTCAAGATAAACTTTACTTAACATTTATAAGTACAACGTATAGTAGGCAGTTCTGCTTAAACAGTACAGGCCAAAAGTTTGGACACACCTTCTCTTTTTCAATGCGTTTTCTTTATTTTCATGACTATTTACATTGCAGATTCTTACTGAAGGCATCAAAACCTATAAATGAACACACGTGGAGTTTTATGTACTTAACAAAAAATGGTGAAATAACTTGAAAACATGTTTTATATTCTAGTTTCTTCAAAATTGCCACCCTTTGCTCTGATTACTGCTTTGCACACTCTTGACATCATTCTCTCAATGAGCTTCATCAAGAGGTGGTCACCTGAAATGGAAGGAAGGAAGGAGTTCCCAGAGGTGTTTATTAGCACTTTTTGCCTCTTTGCCTTCTTCACTCTGCGGTCCAGCTCACCCCAAACCATCTGGATTGGGTTCAGGTCCGGTGACTGTGGAGGTCAGCTCTTTTTTTTTGTTAAGTACAAAAAAAACTCCACGTGTGTTCATTCATAGTTTTGATGCCTTCAGTGAGAATCTACAATGTAAAATAATCATGAAAATTAAGGAAACTCATTGAATGGGAAGGTGTGTCCAAACTTTTGGCCTGTACTGTACATCATTGGTCACTCAATGTGACTAGCCATTGCTTGTGCATTGCTTTTCTAATAAAGGATATAATGGTCCTGCTGTCCTTCTGACAGTTTATTTTCTGTTTTCCCCATTATACATGAAACCTAATCCCGAACAAGGTTCCTTTATTGCAGTTCTCAGCCAGCATGAAGTCACATTTTACAGTAAAGCAAATGGTAACTTGCTCATTTGGCCTACAACACTGCAGCCAGCCTGTCAACCGTTACATAAAATAAAGCTGAAAGCCCAAGCGAGAGTGACCCTTGTTCGCAGGACTACATATTATGGTTAGTTATGGGTGAAGAGGACACTATCAAATGTACTTAAAAATTGCAGATAGATTTTACCTTATTTTAGTGTGTTTTAGCTGTTCAATTTAAGTAATAGATTCTAAAATGCTTGTGAATAAACTATAAAATGCTACATTGCCAAAAAGTACCTCATATATCTCAAGCTGTAGTCTAAAAAACTCAATAAATTCATACAATCTAACACTGTCACACATTTTTCTCTAACTCCAGATATTTAAACATATTTCAGTTCATTTTTCGTGTGCATGTTCCCATGTGTTTACAAATAACGGAAATGCTAGGAAACACAGATGCTATGAACACAAACACATAGAAGCACTCAGGCACACTAAAAGTCAAAATGAGACCCAGTGCACTGATGAGGAATGTTCACTGCTATTGTTATGAAAACCCTGTGCATAATGCATGACTTGCCTAAAGGCACTCTAGAGCATGGCTGTGCCTTCTTGAATGGTGCATGCGATCCCTGTGGGACCCCATTCCCTCTGAAACCAATACACACATATACTGTATATTCTGCCCAGAGATCTGTGTGCCCCGAGGCTGGTGGGAGAAGCCACACAGTGACATGGAAAAGAGCTCCTGGAACTGAGCTCCACTGCATAACTTCACAGTTATGATCTACGCTCAGGCACTTAAAGACCTAAATTAACTAAAAGCAGTAGACCTAGTGAAGTCTTTAATTATATTTTTCTCTACATTGCTTATGGGAAAGAAAATACATTTGCAAAAGCAGCAAAACAAGTTCCCACTGCCTCCACACGAACCATTTGCCTGCTAATCCATGACAATGGAAGGGCTCAACAAGAGGGATGCATTTCAACATGACATATTAAAGCCCAATTAGACCATATCAAAGATGCAAGAAGCATCAGAGGGACAGTGCCTAGGGCCTGGATGTCAATAAAAGGAGCACTTCAAACGGATGGCTAAATTCTAACACTGATAGCTTAACCCTTTAACGACTGGGCTTAGATCAACTGGCCTTCTGGGCAACCCCTTTAATTTTTAACCACAATCTGGCACACACTAACTCTTTATTGGCAGACATGATCTAAAACAATGTGTGGTATTGCAGCTTTGATTGTGTTTACAGATTTTATTCTCTGATCAGATTCCATGTCTTAACAAAACAAAGCATTAAAAAAGGCTTAATAAATGACTCTACATTTGTCCTTTATAGTATGTGTATTACAATAATGTATGATTAAAGATTGAAGTTAACCTTGTTCTGAATGGATGTGTGTCCTCAAAAGGTTTGTATGGGATTTTGTTAAACGGAAAAAAAAATTGTCAAGCTTTACATTACACTCTGTGATAATCAATCCAACGAATGCTGTCAAACTAACAACAAATTAACAGCACTGAAACAGCACTCAAAAAAACTTGAAAATGCTAAAACCTACACCTAAACCTATGCTCCAAATCCTTGTGTCTCATATTTAACTCTTATTAACTCATTTTGCCCAAGAAAAACAACAGTCATGTTCATTAACATGATTAAAAAGCAGGCATGTGACTGCATACTTTATACAAATTATCATTATCAGATTTATTAAGATACAATAACAAAGTTACTGAGATATTTTCAAGATAATTACATACAACAATTGCCTCACCATTACAAACCAGTCTCACCCAAATGATAATGTCTATTACCATACTGTTAACAAGCACTCTTGATGTCTTCTATGTATACACAACACCACATTGGTTTATCTCAACATGCGCACCTGAAGTTCCTCTCCTTTAACAAACACACAAAACCTTTTACACTGTATTATTAGTAAAGTAACTTAGTTCACACTTTAATTACCCAACCTTCCTATTTGTGCATGTACAATAAATGCACACAAACTGATTTCGAAAAATATTCGCTCACTCATTCATATCATTAAACTCATTAAATCCCTGGAATCACTTTGATGGTGTATAAAACCAAGAACCTAGACATGCAGACTGCGTCTACAAACATTAGTGAAAGAATGGGTTGACCTTAGGAGCTCAGTGAACTCCAGCATGGTATGGTGATAGGATGCAGCACATGTGCAACAAGTCCAGTCCTGATATTTTCACTACTCACTACTAAATATTCCACATTCAACTGTCAGTGATATCAACTAGGTCACCAACTTTCTGCAGAGTCAATCACTACAGACCTCCAAATATCATGTGGCCTTCAAATAAGATCAAGAACAGGAGAGCATAGAAAGCTTCAGTGAATGAGTTTCCATGGCCAAAGAGCAAACACTTTTACAAATATAGTTTTTTATATATATATTTTGTATTTTTGTAGTCTCTGTTCTTATTGTCTATGCACCTTGTCTATTGTCCTTGCACTACTGTAAGTCGTTTTACCTGTACTGTACCAGAGACGTCCTGTTCTGCTGCACAACCCTGTATAAGTATGATTTCAATAGTATTTAATTTAACTTTATTAAATGTAACTGAATTTAATAATTGCAGAAAATCATTATTCAAACAAGCATTTCCAAAACAGCAGATTAAAAAGAAAAAGATAAAACCTTCTTTACTTTTAATGGAAGGCAATGTTTAAAGAGTCTATTTCAGGTAACTCTGGAAATCAGGAAATTTAGACAGTGTAAAGGACATTTTGTTTAATCAAATTATGCAGTAAACTAAAAATTGACAAAAATGGAGATACTTGTTGGAAATACACAGCTTTTCTATGGCTCAGAACTCTATCAGAAAGTAGAACCAGAGGCTGCGAAATCTGCAACTCAAATTTAGCCATTTTATATTTAATATTCAAAGCCCCAATGAACTCCACATGTCCTTTGAGCTGATATATAATGCTGATCAGGGTGAAACACTGGTGAATCTGAAAATAACTAAGGTTTCCTTGGGGGCTTTGTTCCCATACAATGCCCTACATGTACTTTTCCACCAGGAATCCAGATGTGATTTTGCCCCGGTCCCACTGCCTAAACTGTGCACCTGCCTGTCTGTGTGTTATTCTAGCAGACAAGCCCAGAACAGTGACACTAACTACCAGCCTGCTTCTCATATTCAGACAGTGTGTGTGTGTGTGTTTGTGTGTGTATGCGGATCGGACGAGTACTCCAAGAGCCAGGATCCCTGTCAAGAGGACAAGCACTTCAACTTAGAAGAGCCAGAATCTCATAGGGGATATAGCCATTGGATACAGAGAGAAAAAGAGAGAGGCAGAGAGAGATAGAGAGAGAGAAATGTGAAAGAGAACGAGAGAGAAATATAGAGAGATCTGACAGTGCCCATCAATCACAAACACGAGAGAAGTTCTCCAGCACTCGTTTCTGAGTTGCCTGGAGAGAGAGAGCACTCTTAAACACAAAGTGACAGCTCGTCTGTCTCGTGATTTGCCGTTTCGCCCTTGCATTAACGTAGGCTGCAGCTCGCAGCGCCACACAAATGAGCTCTAAAACAGTGCCTCTAATTGACCTTGTAATGGCCCTTTCACACTGTATCTCTTTTTAAAGTGGAGCATTGTAATTATTAAGGCAGCTCTGAGTGGTGAAAAAGACACCAAGCAAACACTTCGCCACAGATAATAATAATTTCAATTTATTACGCTCCATATCAGCAGCAATCAAAATAATCAACAGGCACAACAAGGAAAAAAAAGTTGCTTAACTGGTAAAGATAGGGTACTAATAAGCTCAGTCAGGCTTAAAGCTTCACTAGGTAGGATTGAGATTTTGTGCTCGTGGGATCCCCCTACAGTTGCAGAGTGTAACAAATGTTTCAAGCGAATTAGTTTCCCTTTCTCGTTTTCTGGCTTTCACAGAAATATTCGCTCTCTTTTCAGCTTCTGCCAGAGTGTCTGTATGTTAGTTTGTAAAGAATGAACCAGTAGTCCTTGTAGAACTGTTAGAACTAAAGGTCGGAAAGCAGGTCGCAGTTCTCACGAGCGTTGGTCGCGGCCGCCTCGGATAACTTACAGAGTCTGGTTTGAGCTCAGAGGAGCTCCGGCACAGACACGAGAGCACCGCTATTCCTCCTATTACACCTCAACGCAGCGCTGAGGTGAGTTTCAAGCTGTAATTTTGCTTCTTTAAAAAGATAAAAAAAATCAAGAAAATCCTACCTAGTGCTGCTTTAAAAGGGGGGCAGGGGCACTCCTGGTTGAAAAAGCTTCCCTAAATGTGCCCCTTTGACTGGTGAAAAAGAGAGTAATTCACTGCCAGGCTGACCCATTGCAACAAGGCAAGCAAACCAATCAATTTCCTAGTGCCCTAAACTGGCCTGGGTCCCCAGACAACGACTGGTTATGAATTAATTGCAATGACAAACTATGTGAGCGCCCCTTTAAATTATGTGATGGTTAATACAGGAAAGTACAAGGAACACTCAAGGAGGCCCCTCCCACTAGTTACTGACAGCAGCCAGCAAGCCAGGTTTGTGATTCCTGCAGCCGGCAAAATATGAAACTTCAGCTGAGTTATTTATCAGGAAGCCAGAAAGAAAGAAAAGAAAACAGCATTTATATAAGTTATAAATTAAGCCTGCATGTATAAATGCATAAACATTTTAATTTAGCAGCAGGTAGGTAAGTAACTGAATATACAGTATGTGTAATGTTTATGTTAGCTAACTGCCTGCTAGTCAATGCTAGTATTTTTGGTTTTTGACAAAGGTGGGATAGCTTCTCTGCTATGCTAGCTAACCACTTTTAGTAAGTGACATTTAAACAACTGTATGCACTTGTTCACTTTACCAGTCAGTGGTAGCTTTTTTATACGGGTTCTGTTTACAATTGTACTATTGCACTATTGTCTTGTGTCTTGTTGTGTTGTACATATAGTGTTTATATTTTTAATTTGATGTTCTTGCTGTAACTTATTTGCTGCCATTTAATTTCAATCCTCTGTATGTTCTGTACATATGCAGTATTAACAATAAAACTACTTGACTTGACTTGGCTATTCTACTGTGATCATTTAGCTTATCTACATAATAGGGGGGTAGGAATGACCTATGATAATCCTTTAACCAGACTGGAACATTAATGTCTAGTAGTATCCCTGCAAGCCAGCTGTTCACTGTCTTGAAGAATCAGGTATGTCTGTCCCAATTCTCAATTATTATTTAAGTTATACTTTAAAAACGTGGAGCATATTTTGCATGGGGCCCACAAATGCCTTGAAGTGGCCCTGCTGCCAGGTCGACACCTTCCTGCAAAAATGATGATGCTGTGCCTTCCAGAACAAGAAATGTTGATAATGTCTCATAACATGCCACCTTTCAGTAGAAATGGGCGCCTTTATGAAGTTCCTTCTATGCCAACAATACTAGACAAGGTTAAAAAGGGTGCCTTTTCAAGTAGAGAAACTGGCAACCAGCTATTTACAAAGCCTTAGCATGTGACTGGCTAATGAGCAAGGAAAAGTTTAAGAGAGTAATCTGACGCATACATTACTCGAACACTAATGTAAAACAATTGAACAAACAAAGAACTCCAAAACAATACTCCAGAGTAGAGGAGATGACCATTTATGCCACCTCTTGTTTAATACTAATGAATATCCACACTTTTTTCTATTATCTTGTTCATTTGTGTCTATACTGTATGTAATGACAACAATGTGAATGGATTCACACTCATTAATAAGACTCCAAGCTCTGCTACACACACACACATAAACACACACTGCAGCTCAACAACACCACACAAAAACAGTGTCCCTAATTGTCCTTTTAATGGCTCTTTCACACTGTATGTCTTTTTAATGTGGAGCCCAGCTCCACAATTTGAATTAGAACTTAGATGAGTAATGCATACATTGCCCAAGTTCAATATACATTTAATACTTTAATCAGGTTTATTACATCCTAAGGCCTGCAATTCTATGTAAAGCAAAAATGTGATTTTTTTATAATACAGTTGTAGTATATATGTCACGCCTGGATCTGAAAGTGAACCAATCTCCCCCACACACAGTTCTATCTGAGATTCACAACCACAGGACTACACTACCCAGAATACACCATTCAGAGACTCTGGCGATCATGTGACGCCTTTAGGAAGTCATTCCTGAGTACTAACACCTGTTGGTCTGGGTATAAAGCCGGCTCAGGACTTTACCTTGTATTGTTTGGTTCGTCCTACACTTTTCCTTGATTTCTTGTTTGTTTTTCCATGTATTACCATTTTTCCGTGCACCCCATTTTTTGCCTGCCTTGTATTACTGCTCTGCCTGTGCTCTACCCTGGACAGTGTACTTGACTCTGGTATGTTTAATCCTGTATGCCTCAGTCAATCGGTATTAACCCTGCTTTGCTTGACTTTTCCCCCCCTCGCCCCTTTATCTATTAAATATTGTTTTACAAGTCTGCATATTTTCTGAGTTCTGGTACACTATGACTATATAATACAATGTAATATTCTATACTATGAATATAAATACATGAAAACAAAGTTAAGAATTAGTATGTAGTAAATAAAAAAAACCTCCACTATCTCCTGATCTAAACCTGATCAACTGGGATGAAGGAAAAGCAGCAACTATTGTTCAGCACCTCCAGAAACTCCTTCAAGATGCTGAGAAAACTATTCCAGGTGACTCTCCCTTATGAAGACACTGAGATTAAAATACCAAGAGTGTGCAGATCTAAATAGGTCTATATAGAATAATCTAAAGTATAAAACATATTATCTTTGTTTACAAAAAATTCTGCATGCGTTCCTGTATAACTTTAATGTCTTCATTATGAAATTAACAATGTGGAAAAAAATCATAAAATACACATTGAATGAGGTGTGTCCAAACCTTTGACTTGTACTTTATATTTTTCTTATGGAATCATGTTAAATTTGGTCATTTCTTAGAGTAACCAAGATGTTAAAGAACAAAACTAGCAGTTACCCAGTAACATGAACCACACAGATTTAACATAAAGCACATGGCTGAGTTATCTACTCAAAGTTCTCTACCTAACTAACTCCAGAATGCTATGAAGATTCTTCTTTAATACACACGAGACGGAAGCTTCCTTAGAGATGTCAAGGTTTCACTCACTGAACTTTCAGTCTGTGGTTAAGAAGTCTAGTAAAAGTCTATTTTTGAACAGATCAGCAGTGCAAGACTCTTACCTTTGGTGGTCTCGTCCTCAATGGGCTGTTTGAAGACGGTTATATCCTTGAAAGTGCAGAGGAACAGAACCACTTTATCATTCTCGTTCCTGATCGGGGCCACTTGCATGTACAGCCACACTGGTGTCCCTGATGGGGCCAAGGAGAGGAGGAATGAGGAAAAGATAGAGAGGGGAGCGAGATGATATAAATGGTTGTGAGAGAGCAGGGTTGGAAGAAGAGTGAAGAATCGGGAATGGGGTATAGTTAGAAGAAAAAGAAAAGTGAGAAAAAAAGAAGCACTGAAGCTAAAACATAAAACAAAATAACTTCACTAGCTGATATGTTAGTATGTAAAGCCAGCTGTCTAGCTACTTTTAGTATTTATTAAGCCCAAGCTTATCCAGACAGGCTTATTTTAAGGATGTGGTTCAAGTTTATTTAAGTGCCTGCACTGATAAATGTAAAGTAAGATAACATAATGGTAACATTGGTAACATTTTATCTGAAGAGTATCTACATAGTGGCTTCATAACACCTTGATAAGATTTGAATAACTCATTTATAAAGCAATACATGAACATTTACTAATACTTTGTACCAGTACCTGCAACATGACGTGAGTCTTTTTTCAAAATGAATGAGACTGTATTGACATAAGTTTTAAATATCTGTTTAAGTATAATTAGACATATGTGTGTTAGATATTAATAACAATTAAGCAGTTTATTTATCATGTTTTTCTTTTTTCACTCATTGATCTTTTTAACGCATTTATTTATTATTTATTATGACACTTTACATGTTCAAAATAGATGTAATTGTAAAATATTCTACCATTTTAGTTTATGGGCCTCAAAATCATTAACAGAATTGATATGTATTGTTGCTAAATAGGAGTCTTTATTTTAACTCTACATTCAGTGGGATTTAGTGTTATAAATAATAAAAACAGTCTATAACTTTTGTCACTTTAATTATGCTTCTTAAGAGGTGACACTGCTCAAAAAGTTCAAGAATCAACTGGTGCGGTTTTAGAATTTACAAATATATGTGTATAGTGTTACAGCTAAATTTCAGTACATTTAACATTAATTTTATTAAGATATTTATGTCTATATAGCCTTTTTAATCGATAAATAATGGTTTCACATAATGTTGAAAGTAATGGAATAACATTTTCAGAAATTTTCAAGGATGGCTTTATAAATGTATTATTCAATATCTATTAATGTGTTATGAAGCCCCTATGAAGTTTCCCCCAATGAAGTCTTTAAATGAATTGATACCATGAACTTTAGGCATTAAATGCTATGCTATTGAAGTTTCTAATATGTTCCTTAACCTGTACAGTAGCAAGAGGGTATCCATTAACTAATAAAAACAAACCCTAAGGAATTTGCAAATTCCACATATATATCTTTGTGGTTATCAATAGGGCCAATACTTTGTGATATATTGTCAATTTCTGTCTATATACAATGACAAACTTAAAGGGAACCATAAGGAAATCATAATAAGGCTTCTGAATTCTGTTCAAATTGGACTTCATGACATAACAAATTACTTTTTGCTGGGGTTAGCCTCTACATAATGCCTCTGCGGGTAATGGTTCTGATGCAGAAACACTAGAAAAAATGAATGAGGACTAAGTGAAGAGCAGCTTAAACACAGTGAAAATGAATAAGTAATTTAAATAAGCCCTTTTTTCGGTTGGCAAAAAGTCCCTGTGTGATCTATCCCTCGACATAGATGCTGCAGGCCCGGCTAAGAGCCTTAAATACACAATGATTGCCTGTGACGTGACTTGTAATACTCACTGTTCTTCTTATAAAGCAGCACTTCAAAGCAATTGGACTCATAGTTATCAAAGGTCTGTCTGACTTTGTCTATTGTCTTCCTGTCTGTCAGTTCACCATACATAAAACTGCCAGGGGGAAGAGAAAGAAGAGCAGATAATAGGAGTGAGGAGGGATGGAGGAAAAGAGAGACAGATGGGAAACGGAGGAGGGAAGAGTGAGAGAGAGAGAGAGAGACAGACAGACAAACACAGAGAGAGAGAGAGAGACAGAGAGAAGGAGAGAGGGAGAGAGAAAGAGAGAGAGTTAGACGAGTGCACACACCTGTGTGGCACAAACATCCGCTGAACAAACTTCTTATCTGTCAGTGTCAATTAATTCCGAGTGTGTGTGTGTGTGTGTGCTTGCATGCATGTGTGTGTGTGTGTGTGTGTGTGTATTGAGGTGGGGTGGGTGATGATGCTGGCTGTCAAATCCCACCATTGCACTGTTTGCTGTTTGTCTTCAGCATGGAGGAGGCTGGGTAAACACACATACAGCCAGACTGCTCAAAGAACACTGATCTCACTCTTATTGCTCTTAATGCCACTTAATGGGACAGCTTTCCAGACACAGATTAAATCCAGTCCTGGACTAAATTAAAAGGTCAAAGGGGATTTGCCTCTCAAACTCCTTTGGAAGACGAGCACTAAGCTTAACCTTTCAGAAAGTCCACCTAATACAGAGTAAACAGATCAAATATTTTGTACTTTGTTATACTATATATTTTTTACCTTATTAAAAACTATGTTAATGATTAGATAATACACTTCTATAAATCATGAAAGTTGAAGAAAGAAAGACGAGCAATATGTTTTTTTTACTTCTGTAAAAAAAATTATATACAGTATATCCTCTTGTGACCCTGCGTCCCTATACAGGGATATTGCATTTTTGCTTTTCTGCACCATGAAACTTAATTTTTTAAAAACACTGACCATTTGGCCTCATACAGAGACACTGCCCATATCATGTAGTGGTCACATGACCACATTACACTCAACTGATTGAAAACAAGATAGCAGGAATCCCAGTCCAAAGTTTCTACAGCCAGTCCAGGCAGAATATGGGCAAGGTAAAAAAAAAAAAAACTAATTTAATTTTTGAACGATTTAACTTACTTACTGTATAAAGCTAATAGCTGATTTTCAACTTATAAGGACGCCATATAAGGACAAAGTTTAGTTGATATTCTTGGTAGGCCCTACTAATCCATCTAAATTAGGTCCTACACAAAAAATTATGCGTAAAATTTACTTTAAAAAGTTTTGCAGTTTTCTGCATTTGCTTTTTTTAAGTAAATTTAATTTTGAGTAAATATATCTTTAACTCGGATTCAAGACAAGACCTGACCTTCAGTCAATCCTTTCTTTTAGTAAACTTCACTTAATTTATTTTTGCTGAATCAATTCTTTCTTTTAGTAACCTTTACTTAATTTCTGCATACAATATTACCTAATTACAATTACTTAATTTATACAATATTATTATAATATATAATTTTGGTTAACAAATGGATGGCATGTAATACATTCTTTTTTTTTAGTTTACTACAAAGAATGTATTACATGCCATCCATGTGTTGAGGCAGTGTAATATGTGTGTTTTAACTAAACAATATTTACATTTCAGGAATTATAATATGCATCGTAAATTATTTGAGTAATATACATTAAGTAATTGTAATTAAGTAATATTGTATGCAGAAATTAAGCAAAATTTACTAAAAGAAAGGATTGATTCAGCAAAAATAAATTAAAGTTTACTAAAAGAAAGGATTGACTGAAGTTCAGTTCATTTATTTACTCTATGTAACATTTAAGTCCTAAAACCAAGTTGAAGTTACATGAATTTATCTGAAATTAAATTTACTTAAAAAAAAGCAAATGCAGAAAGTTGTAAAATGTTGTGCATCATTTTTTCAGTGTACTAATCCTACTAAGATTAAAAATGCACACCAAGCTAAAGTCAGGGTCTCAGGAGGTTCTAATATTGTATATAGCAACAAGTAACAAGAGCAATTAAAGCCTTTCTCTTTAAAAATGGTTCACTCTCATTTACTTCTGAACAAAATAATTAACTCAACACTGCTGTAAGGATTATTTGCTGTTTAAGAAGCTCTTTCCAAGAAACATAAACAGACATAAAAGAGGAATATTTGCTGTCCAAACTCAGCATCATTGAATGTGCTTGGGTTCATTTGCACAGTTTGTTTAAGAACATCACAATTAATGGCTAAGTGTACAACATGACTCATGATAATGTACAATAATCAACAGTTTTGACAGTGTAAAAATAATAAACAATTATATATTTTGTTGTATTGTATCTCCTTATACTGTGCAAATGAATAGATATCATATATAAAATTATTAACATTATGTATTCATGACGAAGTGTAATGAAAACATGGAACAATGACTACAAAGCTAAAATGCATACTGGGATAGCATCGTGAGATTCACATGTATATGCAGACACAGATCCTTTGTTTCAGGAAGCTATTAATTTATTTAGTAATCTTTATAACCTATGATTCAAATGTTTGACATTCATGATCATGATCTGTAATTAAGCCATTTTTGTTCCTTTTAGAAAATGTGGTATTTATGCAAAGTGAAGCTGCATGCTCAGTAGTGTTCAGGTCAGGTGATTAATGTGGCCAGTCAATAATAATCCACTTTAGATGCTTAAACTTGTGTTTTGAAAGAAGCACCATCCACTAGGATCCACTTGGATCTGAGCAGCTAAGGTGCTTACCTTTCAGAATTCATACTTCTGCTGTTGTCAGCAGTCATATCTTTAATGAAGATAAATGAGAGGGTTTCGCTGCCACCTTATATGCCCGTGCTCTCCACACCTTCATCATTATGTCATTCTAATACAGGTTCATCTTTGCCTCATCTATCTATAAGACTTTCTCCCTGAATTCCACAGCCATTTATATTTGTAGAATGTAAACTGCCTTATTTCCTGATGGCTTTAGCTCTCCTGGTTTAGTTTTATCTCTCCTGGTTTAGCTTTATCTCTTCTGGTTTATCTTTAGCCCTCCCAGTTCAGCTTTAGCTCTCCTGGTTTAACTTTATCACACCTGGTTTAGCTTTAGCTCTCCTGGTTTAGCTTTATCTCTCCTGGTTTAGCTTTATCTCTCCCGGTTTAGCTTTAGCTCTCCTAGTTTATCTTTAACTCTCCCAGTTTAGCTTTATCTCTCCTGGTTTAGTTTTAACTCTCCTGGTTTAGATTTAACTCTCCTGGTTTAGATTTAACTCTCCTGGTTTATCTTTAGCCCTCCCAGTTCAGCTTTAGCTCTCCTGGTTTAACTTTATCACACCCGGTTTAGCTTTAGCTCTCCTGGTTTAGCTTTAGCTCTCTGGGTTTAGCTAAAGCTTAAGTTTTTTTCTTTAGCTAACCAGCTCACTTAGACTTGAAGAAAGGGCAGAGTCATGTAGCCTTGGGAAGGACAAATAACATAATTAAAAAGAAAAAATAGGTTTCCAGGGGCTTTAAGATTTTCAGATTTTTGATTTCGTATAGATAATGCTGTTTAAAAGTTTAATGATCGTTATGATTGTCTCCAAGCAGCTGGTAAAGGGTGTACCATTATGGATAAACTTCACTGTAGTGAAGTTCATCTATCAGGTCTGTCACAAATTTTTGCAAGTGTTTTTTTTTACAAAGCGAATATCTGAATGTTTCTGTTCTCTTTGTAACAGCAGCACATAGGGATTTAAGAGTTTGAACTGCAGGTGGAAAAGACCACTGTTATTTAATCCAGCACTTTCTCCCTCTCTCTCCCTTTCTCTTTCTGATAAGCATGTAGGAACAATTTAGTAACTGTCTCTCTAAACTCCCTTCAGCCGAAGTTTGTGCTTGTTTTAATACTCTCCTTATCACTGTGGGCTCCATGAGAACAGAAATAGAAACGTAATAACTTCTCCAGGGGGATGCAGAGCTGTAACTGGTAGGCGCTTAAGCAGGATACAATATCAAATCTTCAGGTCTTTTATTGCTGCAGCTGACAAAGCTGTGCACAAGTTCCATTTCTGAAAGCCTCCCTGCACCCACAGCTGCTTAGGAGTATGGCTATCACTTTCAGTGGGTGGCGTTTTCCAATCCCACCCCACGTGACTGGCAGCCCACAGGTCCCATTGGGTGATAACAAGGCACTCGGCGATGGCCCTGAGCGAACAGCGGGGCATTTCGTATGTAAGCGGCCAGTAGAGATAAAATAAATAAAATATCACAGAGCCGGAGAGAGTGTGGCTCCAAACACTGCGGGATGGAATTAAGGCCGGGTCAATTTAGAGCCGCCACCCACTGAGGCCGGGGAGAGAGTGTGGCATTTCCACCTCCAGCACTGCAGAGAGAAGTGATAATTAGCACTGTACCTGAGTCACCGCTGAGCGTTAGAATCAGCAAGTCAAGACACAGTGACATCAGTCCCTGTTAATTTAGCCAGTGGAACAGCCAGAGGAATCGACCATGAACTGTTCCTTCCTCTTTTCTCAAAACTAAACCAGGCATTGCAGATGTTTATTGCTGATTTTTTTCATCAAATCATCTGAAAGTTCAGTATTTATTTTTCTAGAAACGTGCACAAGCAATTCCACTGCAGCAGAGCAAAAAAATGGAAATGCTTTTTGATTTTCCTCTAGTTAAATAAACAAAGAATTGTAATGGGACAGGATGTACTGCTCTATCTCTGCCTGACGCGTGCACCAGTAAATCTTGTTCCACTCAGCTCGACACTATAAAACTATTAATAAACATTAAATGAAATCAGCCTTAGCAACTGTAATTTAGACTTCAAATGGTTAATCAGTCTCTTTAGTAAAGGTCATGATACTATATACAGTTGTGGTCAAAAGTTTACATACACTTGTAAAAAAACATAATGTTATGGCTGTCTTGAGTTTTCAATAAGTTCTACAACTCTTATTTTTCTGTGATAGAGTGATCGGAACACATACATGTTTGTCACAAAAAACAGTCATAAAATTTGGTTCTTTCATAAATTTATTATGGGTCTGCTGAAAATGTCACCAAATCTGCTGGGTCAAAAATATACATACAGCAACATTAGTATTTGGTTACATGTCCCTTGGCCATTTTCACGGCAACTAGGCGCTTTTGGTAGCCATCCACAAGCTCCTGGCAAGCTTCAGGTCGAATGTTTGACCACTCTTCTTGACAGAATTGGTGCAGTTCAGCTAAATGTGATGGTTTTCTTGCATGAACCCGTTTCTTTAGCACTGTCCACATGTTCTCAATGGGGTTTAAGTCAGGACTTTGGGAAGGCCATTCTAAAACCTTAATTCTAGCCTGGTTTAGCCATTCCTTTACCACTTTTGATGTGTGTTTTGGGTCATTGTCTTGTTGGAACACCCAACTGCGCCCAAGACCCAACCTTCGGGCTGATGGTTTTAAGTTTTCCTGCAGAATTTGGAGGTAATCCTCCTTCTTCATTATCCCATTTACTTTCTGCAAAGAACCAGTTCCACTGGCAGCAAAACATCCCCAGAGCATAATACTACCACCACCATGCTTGACAGTAGGCATGGTGTTCCTGGGATTAAAGGCCTCACCTTTTCTCCTCCAAACATATTGCTGGGTGTTGTGGCCAAACAGCTCAATTTTTGTTTCGTCTGACCAGAGAACTTTCCTCCAGAAGGTTTTATCTTTGTCCATGTGATCAGCAGCAAACTTCAGCCGAGTCTTAAGGTGCCTTTTCTGGAGCAAGGGCTTCTTTCTTGCACGGCAGCCTCTCAGTCCATGGCGATGTAAAACACGCTTGACTGTGGAGACTGACACCTGTGTTCCATCAGCTTCCAAATCCTTGCAGACCTGCTTCTTGGTGATTCTTGGTTGACTCTTGACCATCCTGACCAATCTCCTCTCGGCAGCATGTGATAGCTTGCGTTTTCTTCCTGATCGTGGCAGTGACACAACTGTTCCATGCACTTTATACTTGCGTATAATTGTCTGCACAGTTGCTCTTGGGACCTGTAGCTGCTTTGAAATGGCTCCAAGTGACTTCCCTGACTTGTTCAAGTCAATAATTCGCTTTTTCAGATCCACACTGAGTTCCTTTGACTTTCCCATTGTAGCTTTTGTAGCTGAGTCTAATCACTGGGTCAAATGAGCCCTATTTAAATGGGCTCATGAGAAGTCAACAGCTGTAGTCAATCAGAATCACTTACAAGAAGTGAAGAGGCCATGACATGAAGCTAATTTGATTGACACAACTCGCTCCATCACCAAAATTGACAAATTTTGTTGCTGTATGTATATTTTTGACCCAGCAGATTTGGTGACATTTTCAGCAGACCCATAATAAATTTATGAAAGAACCAAATTTTATGACTGTTTTTTGTGACAAACATGTATGTGTTCCGATCACTCTATCACAGAAAAATAAGAGTTGTAGAACTTATTGAAAACTCAAGACAGCCATAACATTATGTTTTTTTACAAGTGTATGTAAACTTTTGACCACAACTGTATGATACAAGCCATGACAACTCAAAGTACCATATGGATGCTTATGCTCTGCCTGGTTACGCAGTTGTGGAAAATCTTTTGGTATGCCCTTTTACTGTAGAGAGCAAAGTATTTTTTCCTAATTATTATAGAATTATTTAACGATTACTTGTAACAGGATTATAAATAATTACTATTTTATCTAGAGTGTAGGGCTTTTCACACGTGGCCCATTTTAACCACACAGTGTTTTTTTTAGAGCAGTGTGTTTTTGATATGCCTTATTTGAAAGGGTTTGCAGTTTATAGTTATGGTTAAACAGGGTCTCCTTAGCAATTCTGCAAAGGTTTTGGTCATACATTTTAGTTTATGTGCAATACAGCCATTTTGAGGGAAAAAATATACCTATACAATCTATATAATAAATAACTGCCTGGCCATTGTGTTAAAGGCTATAAGAGCAAGTTGCTTTGTTTTGTTTTGTGTTGTTTAAGTGTGATTATATGCTGTCTGGGTCCAGCTGGTTACATTTGCATTACTACAAGCTAATATGACTGACAATAAGACAGATATTTAATAGTCGTAAATTCCCAGTTCCCAGCTGCTTAACTTAAATTAACACAAACATAGTTTTTCGCCCAATACATGGATTTGATTCATGTGAAAAAATATATATGTTTAGTTTATCTTAAAGGATAGTCAGCAGAACTTACAATAAACATTGCATAGAACTTTAATTAGACCAACTAAAAACATAAAGTGGACTTTTGGGTTGGTGAATATATAATAATAATATTTGAAGTTTTTTATACATTTGAAAAAGTAATTACCTGAACTAAAGTTTTTTTTTATTTAAAACTTTCAAAAAGTTTGTTTTGGCCTCAAATCTCAAAAATCTAGTGCAGTAAATTGCCTTTTATTTTTCTCAAGTTTTAAATTTTTTAAATGTGCCATTGTAGCTTTCTGATATGAACAATGATGATGAACATTGCTGGGAAGTGATAGGGACATTTTTTAAAAGGAAATGTTATGGTAAATAAGTTTTAGTCAGTATATTTGAGGAGAAAAATCATAGTTGGTTAATTAATCTGTGAATTTTGGCCAGTTTGTGTAGAAATGTGGTTTTAATTGGAGCTCAGTAAGACAATGTTTAAGTCAGATGTTTGTATTATTTGAAAATATATCTGTTCACTCCAGATAATGTATTCAGATTAATTCCATTCATATTATACAGCCTAATTAAATTACACAGAAATCCACAAAAATGTTGTGGGCTTTATTATTGGACAATTATACTAATAATTAGGTAAAACTTACTCCCTAGATTTTACTGTGATGCAACATACCTCTGCTGAAAAAAAAATAATCCAAGAGTAGTTTAATTATTTTAGTTTAAACTCCAGTACAAAGACTTTAAATTCAATATCCTCCTTTAATTCTATGATCTGAAAGGTACCTGCCACAGTAGCTCCACTAAAAGAGAGTCAGCTCTGTTAATACATTATGAGAGTTTGCTCCAAATGCAATTCAGACACTTTCTTCTAGCTTAATAAACAGAATTGTGAGATGGGACAGGACGTTCTGCTTTCCTCTAATAATGTGTGCTGCATTCAGACTTGTTCTATTCAGTTCCTCAGTGAAACTGTAAATGGAGCAAGTTGCCAATATGACAGATGGGACATTCTGAAACCTTTCTTTAAAGTCTGTATAACTTTTTTTAACCTGATCTCTATCTGAGTCTGTTTAATGCAGGGTATCATTACAGACAACAATCCTAATGTATTAAAAAAAATAAACCAATTAACTCAAAAACAGCCATTGAAATCTATTATAACTATGTTGTGAGTGAAATGCTCAGCGCATATAATCAGTAATTAGTACATTAGAATCAGATATTGCATTCTTCATTAGTTTGCAGCACCACAGCAACAGTTCTAAACACATTTAAACCATCTTAAACGACTCTCGCTTCAAATATTAGGTATTAAGCCAGCTAAAAGTGCGCCTCACCTGCATGTGCTGCTCTTCTGCATGACCTCAGCCCTGTGGTAGCCAGACAGCTTGCAAAATCCGTCATTACTGTACACTATAGGCCACTCCACGATCTGGGCATTACCCAAAAGGAAACTGGTTTCTGTAAAAGAAAAAGAGAAAGAGCAGAAATAGATTAAAGCACAATGGAGTTCTACAGTAGCTTCACAAAGCATTATGCACACTGAGCACCTGGCATACGAATAAGACTATTACAATCCAATAAAAAGAAATATGAACAAAACCTACTGAAAAGGCAATTACAAATCAAGCTGTGCCTTAGTCTAAATTCTTCACTTTTATTTCTTTGGCGCTTTAACTTCACTTTTTAAAACCCTACTACCACCCACAGCTATGAGGCTCACATCTATTTGCTCACACATAACCACACACACACACACACACACACACACACACACACACATACATAGACAAACACACACACACCAGCCTCTACCATAAACAGCTCCTGAATCCAAGAATGTTTGTAGTTTTGACTTTTTCAGCTTTAAACACTAAAAATAAGTATCCAGTTCTCGCTCTTCCAAAAGCAATGATTAATAACTCATGCAATCATTGCTAGAAATAGACCAAAAAAATTTTTTTGGCTGAAACTGAACAAAATGAAACATTTGACCGAAAGCCAAAAACTCTATGCTCAACATGTTTTTTTGCGTTTTTTTTTCTTCTCTGAATAAGTTAAATACCCAAAATATATTTTTGTCTTGACATAAAAAAATAAAAATTACCTCAGCAGTGCTACTATAATTATAAAGGTACCTCAACAATGCAGTTCCAGTAATAAATGTAGCTCAGCAGGGATACACCAGGCACATAAGCGAAATTTGCACAAAGAAATACAGACTGTTTTTTATAAACAGATGCTAAGGCTAAGTTTAAATCCTATATCCCAGTCCTGTACAGCTTGTGTCTTTTAGATAGAAAACAGTGAGTTTGTGAAAGGGTAGTAAACACATACTACACATGGTGCACACTTTATTTAAACTTACTTAATCATTTTGAACACTTTATTTCATTAAATGTAGTAGAGGGTAAAAATAGTATGAAACCTGACTTTGTCAGCTTTCTGACGTCTCTCTCTTTTAATCCACAGCACTGAGCACTGTTGAGGGAGAGGGTGGTGATGGAGTGTGGGCTTGACTTGCAGCTTACTTTTTAGGAATTAAAAAATAAATTAGTCATTGTTTGGTGCAAATGATTCTGTCTTTTCACCAATTCCAAACACCAAACTTTTAGCTTTTTTGCATTTTCAGCCAAATATTTTTGGTTGCCAAATATTCAGTGTATTCCTATTACTTGGTAATTAATGTTTTCCTAGGCTTTAGAGGTACAGTGCCTGTCAACACAAAATCACAACATAATTTATGAACATTTAAATAATCTTACCTACAATATAAAAATATATATATATGTTTAACTTTATGTCTTTTGGAAATCAGGTTTTTTTTCTAACCTTGCTATTCACAATTAGAATATACAGAAATTGTGACCAGGGATGCTAAAACTTTTGCACATTATAGTACTTCAGATTTCTTCTGCGGTCTTCAAGGCTGGTAGCCAGTGATTTTTAATAATGTGTTAAATCTAAATTAGGCCACTTCAAAAGTTTCTGCTCTCTTTGATATGATTTTAAAGCTTAATGACCAACTCATTCACTTGTATAAAATTAACACATCTTTGACTTTTTTATCAGTCATGAGGGAACAGGCTACACCTGACCATGAAACTAAAGTTACATTTTTAAAATGCTTTTATTTTTAAATTAAAATTACTCAAAATACTTTTCAGTCTGACAGAAATGAAAGAAGATAAATGGCTGCAAATTCTAAACAGTTTATTACAATAGTTTAGTCAAATTCTTAAATCAAAGCTGAAAGTTTCACATTAAGTTTACTTTTTTTTTAATCCACTAAAGTGACACAAAGGCAAAATAACGAACAAAAATGTGCCACAATTAAAATCCTGGAGTAGACAGACAAACTGTCATAAGAGTCAAGTATTTCCCCTTTTATTACCCTTTTTTTGTATTGGAACAACCTAAAAAAAAAACAGAAAAAAACAAAAATAAAAATGAGCTGGACAAAATTATTGGCACCAACAACTTAATATTTAGTTACAGATCCTTTTGGAAAGAATAACTGAAATCAGTCACTTTCTACAACCATCAACAAGCTTCTTACACCTCTCAACTGAAATTCTGGACCACTCTTGTTTTGCAAACTGCTCCAGGTCTCTCAAATTTGAAGGGTGCCTTCTCCAAACAGCAATCTTAAGATCTCTCCCCAGGTGTTTAATGGGGTTTAGATCCAGACTCATTGCAGGCCACATTTGATCTTTCTAGTACTTTGTTTCCATTTATCTCTGGTGGCTTTGTGAAGTATGCTTGGGGTCATTGTCCTGCTGGAAGACCCATGATCTAGGCCCAAACCCAGTTGTCTGACATTGGGCCCTACATTGAGACCCAAAATCCTTAATCTTCAGATTTCATTTATAACATCTATAGATTGCGCTGACACTGATGCACCCTGAGCCTGGAGGACAGCTGGAATTTATTTGGGACTTGATTGGGGCTTTTTTCCACCATCTGAACTATCCTGCGTTGCACCATATCATCAATTTTTCTCTTCTAACCATGTCCAAAGAGATTAACTACAGTGCTATGGTTTGAAAACTTCTTGCAAACTATGTTGCAGACCCACCATGGACAAAGAAACGTCAATATTTCTGGAGATGGACTTCATGTTCTTAGTGAGCTTAGTGTGGCACACACAGACACACAATGTAAAGATTGAGTCAATTTCTCTCCTTTCTTTCTGGTTTCAGTTGTGTTTTTTTTATATTGCCGCACCTGTTACTGACCACAGGTTAAAGAGCTTAAACGAGCATCTTGTGCTTGATTCAAAGTTATTTATCTACAGTTTTGAAAGTTTTGCGAGCAATTCCTACAAATTTGCCTTTTTTTGGTGTTGTTTCAAAACACACATAAAGGAAATAAATATGTGTATAACAATGTGAATAGTTTTCTGGGAGAAATACTTTATTTTCTGTAAAAATTTCTAGGGGGTAACACTTTTTTTTATATTCATATTCAGTCACATCCCTAGTGATGGATTTATGTTTTATGGAAATCATTAATCTAAAATAATGTATAATTATGCGGTAGATTTGTTTGTGGACCTAGGATGGCAGAAATAAGCAGCTTTAAATGGTTTGCATCATGCATCAATAAAATGCTGTACAGGCCCTGTAATGCTGGTGTTTTAGGTGTTCAGGAATGCTGAGCTCAGCCAAAAACTGCAGCCTCGTCAAACGGGTATAAAAATGGAGAAATAAGGAGGACATTACAGCACAGGAGACAAATCAGGGCACAATTTGTAACAGAAATGCCTGTAGAAGGATATAAATATCCCAAACGCGCCTCGTCCACGGGCTCTGTGCACAGCCCTGTGAGTCGCACGCAGTCAGGAGGAAAGGGTAGAGAGTTTTAGAGAGCGAGCGTGAGAGAATGAGAGATAGAAGAGAGAGAGAAAGACAGAGAGAGAGAGAGAGAGATAGACAGGGCACTTGACACAGCCATTAGAGGAGGTGGCTGCTTCTCTCCTTGGTTGAATAAACTCTATTCCATCGACCTCCTCCTCCCTCATCTCAGAGGGCCTGGCTGAGCGGGCGACAGGGATCCAGGGCTAAAGTGAAGTGAAGGCCCCTGGAGGGACACATGCAGAGGGCCTCATTACAGGGGCCTCCACTGCCCAGCCCCTCGTGTCAGGGGCCAACAGTAAGGGAGCACTCCCTGAGGGCCTGGTCGACCCAAATCCAGCCCAACAGATCCCCTCCTCAACAAAGAGATAACTGTGTTACTTCCTGTCACTGGTGATATACTCCCCTCTCCAAAAAGACAGCCCACTCTCGTTAATGAAGATGCGGCCAAGCGGCCATGCGGAAAGAAGCAATGCTGAATAAGCCAGGACAGCAGAGCAAGCGTGAGCGTGAGTATATAAGCCTCTAAAGCAAAGGGGCATCGAGTGTGTGAACTAAGTGGACCTACATTCTTAACTCAATTCTAAATACAGCACTGTGCAAAGGCCAGATACCACCCACCAATTGTATGATTATGATATGAAGTCAAAACAGACATGAAATACAAGTTCTTTCAATTTAAAGTACAATAATGCATTTGAAAAGCATCCAATTCATGAAGGAATAGTGCAATGGCCAAAATAGACCTAAATACAGTGTTACATGCTACAGCACTTTTTGTAACAGTAAAGATTTTTACACTGTGTATCTGTGACAGAGTTCATAAAGTCATGAAAAAACAGGAAAAGATATGGAATTTGAAAATAGCAATTTCCAGGTCTGTATAAGTTTTGGAAAAATAAAAATACCCAGAAAGTTTTGGAATAGTCATGGAAATTTGGTCTACAAATCTTCGTGTTTCAGTTTATCAATGGAGAAATTCTTATTTAAACTAACAAATACGTCAGCTCAGAGTTAATTAGTAATTTATCTCCACACAAAAGAGCTCTCAGGATCTGACACACATTTTATTATTAAAGATTTTAGACCTACTATAATCAATTTTAATTATGGTTTTAATAGATTTTTTTTTTTTTTTTGTCCATGTCTGCACTGATGTTTTAAAAACCTTATGGTCTTGAAAATTTACCCTGAAGGCAAGCAAAAGCCATGAAAACATTATGAAAATGTATTGGTTAAAACCCTGGCTGCGAGTTTTTGTAGCAAAGCAATTTTAGCATAAAAATAAAAATAGCCTCATTTACTTTCAGCTTTTTTTCATTACGGCTTCTTATCGTTTAAAAACACAACTTTATCCAGATAAATCTCTCCATCCAGATAGAGTGAAACTAATAGTTGTTGGATGAGAAGTTTAAACATATTCCATTCCGACACCCTATTGGTTTATACGCATTTATCTATCACACCTGCACACGTCACGCCCCACACTCATATAGCAGACATATGTAGTATAGTATAAAGTTAATCCTTGCAGAGACTTAAGAGAACTCGAGAGAAAGGATGTAGAATGGCCAAAAAATGCAGATACCTGTTGACTCTACCTATATTTAAGGTTCCTGTGTGGTTGATTTGTGGTACAGTTGTTTAAAGCACTGTTAGCAAAAAAAAAGGCTGAGCAAGAAAACGCTTACTTTGCATTTTCTGTCATAATTAACCTTTCTCTCGAAAGTGAACAAAAACACTTTGCTGTTTTTGCAATTAGATTTCTGGATCAGGTTCAGCTGAAAAAGAACTTGGAACAAAATCTGTGTGATTTGAAAAACATTAAAAAAAAATGCTATTAAGCAGTTACCTGAACAAGGATTAACATTGTCTTTCTTTATGGCGTATTTTTACCTTCCAACTGATAATTCCAGGTAGACCCTGAACCTACTTTGGCAGGTACTCCCTGATTCACATGTTGGTGACTGCTATCAACAAATTAACTAATACATTTGTACAGTAAATAAAATATAAAGTCAATGTTGCTTATGTCTACATCACATCATACATTTGTTTACATAAAGGGACAATAAAAACATGCAAAACTATAAATTGTATCATAAATCAATTATATAAAATAGCAATTATATGGAAGGAAAAAACTTTCTTAACTTCCAGTGTAAAAATACTTTATTGAGCACAACATTGATTTATTCATCAAGGATTAGACAAAAGATTTACACATCAATGATCTGCATGATCCCGTATCCAGATGTATAACCATCATAGACTTTAGGGCAGAGGTAAAGTAGCAGTCTTCTGGGGGTTAATATTTTAACTATTTTCAGGAGTAAATCTCTTGTATCTGTTTGCTCCTGGGATCATTAATTTGCAAAAAAAAAAAAAATTGGTTTGTTAGTTTGCTAGCTAGTCAGTTAATTAGTCAATTAGTTAGTCAGTCAGTTAGTTAGTTAGTTAGTTAGTTAGTTAGTTAGTTAGTTAGTTAGTTAGTTAGTTAGTTGGTTTGTTAGTTTGTTAGCTAGTCAGTTAGTTAGTCAGTCAGTTAGTTAGTTAGTTAGTCAGTCAGTTAGTTACTTAGTTAGTTAGTTGGTTTGTTAGTTTGTTAGCTAGTTAGTCAGCTAGTTAGTTATTTAGTCAGTTAGTTAGTCTGTTAGTTAGTCAGTTAGTTGGTTGGTTAGTTAGTTAGCTAGTTAGTCAGTTAGTTAGTTAGTTAGTTAGTTAGTTAGTTAGTTAGTTAGTTAGTTAGTTAGTTAGTTAGTCGGTCGGTCAGTTAGTTGGTTAGTCAGTTAGCCAGTTAGTTAGTTAGTTAATTAACTAACAAGCTGGCTAGACATTGTTGTTTAAGTAATAATTAGATAGTTAGATAACTGTCTTTCCATCGATTGCTATGTGGCAAACGTTTTCAGTATGTGTATTAACTTTAATAAACAGGCAATTATTTGGTGCAAATTTGTGCATTTTATAATGTACTGCATACATCAGAAACTGGTACAAGATCTAATCGCATTTTTCAGCTCACAAAACTAGTGTGTCTGTCTAGGCTAGCGTTTACTGATGACCTTAGAATTGTTAAATTGTCCATGGGTAGGGGGAGGAACCAGTAGAGCAGCAGCGCAACAGTGAACATTTACTCCTGGCCTGTAGGGGGAGGCTCTTAAAAAAACATGCAAGGGTTGCATTGTGTGTATTTATAGAAAAATAACTAACCAAATCTAACACTTTAACTCTAAAACATTTTTCTCTAACACCAGATTAACCAACTCCAGACATTGCCTTGTGAGAACAACTTTTTAGGTAAGCAGTAGTGTCACATGTACAGCCTCGTGCTCTAACACCAGTGAAACAAAACCCAATCTGCTAGAGTGTAAAGAACTGCTGAACACTACAGACACTACAGATCAATTTTATGACCAGCACAGATACGCACAGTCAGCACTGTGTTGTCTGCGCCAGTCCACACAGATTCATAACAAACTGACCTTTCCATACAACGCTTAAGTGCTCTAATCTTAGATGAGGCGAACTAATCCCAATTCTCACTTGAGTCTTTATAGAATTAACCTGATCTCTGTCTAATTCTCAAAAAAAAAACCTTAAATAACCAGGTTTCTCTTTAACATTTAACACATTGATCGCAGGCCCAGTTCCACGTGAAGCCCAAGGCGCACGCTCGCTCAGCTCGGCCCAGGCTGAGCCTTGTAGCTTCTGATGGGTTGCTGGCGAAAGCTTATCGTGCAGATAGTGAAAAGGAGGCATATTGAGGGAGATGAAAGACAGAGAGCCACGCACACCGGCTCCACGTGGGAGGCCAACAGGCAGCTGCCAGGACGCTCTCCAGCGATTCCACTGCAGACTGTTTACCACTAAACACATAGGCCCACACACACACACACACACACACACACACACACACACACACACAGACGGGCAGGCAACAGTCAAACACACAGAGACCATCACACACACACACACACACACACACACTGAACCAATGGCTGGAACCAGAAAGGTTAACTAAATGTTGAAGTAAATGCATCCCTTATTCAGAATGGAAACACCCTCCAAATGTTCCTTCACTCAATATGTGGCTTTTGTATCATATCTGCATTTAATTTTAGTTTTGCCCTGCCTTACTCTTATTTTTTAATTATTATTTTTTATCTATTTTAGTTTATGTACTATGTAAACCTCCTTTGATACTGATGTGGTGAAACATTTTAAATCTGTTCTGATACAACTGTAATGTTTGTAAAATTCAATAAACATATAGTTACAAAAAAAAAGGAATGGAAACACAAACACGATGGTAAAAGATATACAATCAGATTTAGTTAAACTAACGTACTATACAAAGTGTGATTTCAATATTTGCTCAAGATGAAGAAAGTAAGAAATAAATTTTACTTTGAGTTTTCATTTATATCAACTTAAGTCTCAACTTAACTACAGGAATTTCTTGTTCTGCTAACTATTGAGAAGAACACGTTTTAGAAGAATATCTTAAAGAAATCCTCTAAAAAATCGAATTATCCTAACATTGATTGTTTTTCTGTGTTTTGACCATTTGTCTCTCTGGTTTGACTTAGATTCCTGGCTATCCTTTTTGTTTTGTTTGTAATGTGTCTGGTTTTCTCTTTTGTTTCGCATTCTGGATTTGATGTATCGATTTATTATTTTTCTGGTTTTGACCATTGCCTGTATAACAACTACACTTTTGTTTTTTGCCCCTAGAATTAAAGCAGTCTGTAATGTTGCACAATTCCTCTGCTGAAAAGCGCAGAAGCGCTGCGCCATTAAAATACCAATCCACCAGGGGGCTCTAAGTGGTCCAGCCGGCTAAGCGCTGCCACTTTTATCAGGAGATCGTCGGGTGGGTAGATGGCGCTCTCTCCCTATGTCACACCAAAGGGTGATGTCAATCAGCACAAGATATCTGTGAGCTGATGTACCAGAACTGAGTCACTGCACTTTCCTCTGAGTTTACTGTGATGCTACTTGGTAATGGTGAATCAGCAGCAGCTCAAAAAAGAGGTGGTGACTTCACATGTATCAGAGGAAACATGTGCTAGTCTTCACCTCCTGGTGTTGGGGCATCACTAGTGATAGGGGGAGTCCTTATGAGTGGGTTGGGTAATTGGTTGTGTAAATTGGAGAAAAATGGGGAAACAAACAAAAAAAAAAACACAACCCACCAATGCTGGGGAGTATGACCAAAAATGCATATCAGAGTATTTTGTAAGATTCTGACGGTTTCACTGTATATAACGATATATTTTTTATTATTATTATTTATTTATAGTTTTTGTTTCATGACTGGGCTTAAATATAGGTTTGTGACTTGTATTGTACTGTTAGGAGTACATATAATATCAAACATTAAGGCTTTAAATTAAGACTTTGGGTTTACTTTGTCTCATAAAACTGCACAATATATAAAGAAATCAGACTCTATTAAAAGAAAAAGAGCTGAAGAATTTCAACAATAGAATTTGAAAAGAGATATCCCAACAACTTTAACACAGCTTCCATTACAAACCTAAATATGTTAAATAGTTCCATACACACTATAAATAAACCTTACATACTCAATATGTAAGTATTCAAAAAATATGTATATTTTTAAAAGCTTTATTGCACAAGTAAAACACAAGTTTAATATCAATTTAGTGTGTTATTATTGGAGCCATTAAAGACATTACAGTATTTAAGCAGCTGTTTATCAGTTTATTAAAATTCCTTCATCCTCCGGTATACCATGTGAACCGGTATACTGCCCAGCAGTACAAACCACCAGAGTCAGATCACCTGGCTCTTAAAGGGAATGGAAAGTGATATGCTGATTTGTTTATTTCATGTTATGGCCAAAACAGACGATTAATTAATTAGAGAATTAGTACATGCATTTTGCAGACCCTAAATCAAGCTGCATGGTGCACGGTTGACATCTCACCTAATCACTAAAACGGGGCTCTATGTCACATTATTGCTAATAAACTGATTTCTCATAAGTGCTATGCTGAAGTCGCCTGATCTTCTTATACAATCCAGTAGTAATCGGCCCTGGAACAAGAATCCAGCAGAACATTGAGCAAACATTTGCTTGCAGGATATTCAGCCTGCACTCTCAGCAGCTCCAGCAGCCAGAGAAGCTTCATTATATGTTTAGTCTTACATCTAACTCCTGCAGCCCAGTGCACTGTGGCACACTTAATTCAACAGTCACGGTAAACAGAAAAGAGGTTTACAAAAAACCCACTGAAGATGTGAGCGAGCACTTCTCCAGCGACTTGGTCATTACATAACACCACACGGACAGCTCTGTTAAACCAGCCAGAGTGCAGCACTCTTATTCCCAGTGGGAGAGTACGCCTGCCAGGGGAGCTGAAGAAAAACAGACCCCATTAAACTAAATAAACCTTTAATTATAGAAAACACTGCATTTTGCATGTGGGTTTGTGGGGGAAAATGTTATTTCCTTGTGTTTGTTCTTTTTTGTTTGTTCTGTTTCATTTATTTTCTTTCTGATGCTGATTATAGAACTGTAGAAACCATGCGAGCCTGGCGGTATGAGGCAGACACCTGTGAAAAAGGATCCACTTTTTTGCTGTAGATAATAGGTTGATATTGCTTTCCCAATATACTACACTGCCAAAAAAAACAAATCATCGGACAGCTTTTAGCTTTGATTTTGGTAAGCATTCCCTGTTGTATTGTTTCAATAAGCTTCTTCAATGTCACAAGATTTATTTAAATTTTAGTTCAGTGTTGCATTAATTTTTCACAAAGATCTTGCAGCAGCATTGCTGATGGTAGAGTCTGACCACTGCACAAAGTCTTCTCCAGCACATCCCAAAGATTCTCAATGAGGTTAAGATCTGGACTCTGTGGTGAACTCTTAATCCATGTGTGAAAATGATGATCTCATGCTCCCTGAAACACTCTTTCACAATTCCAGCCCCATGAATCCTGACATTATCATCTTTGAATATTCCTGTGCTGAACCTAGACTTGACCAACTTCAGCAACACCAGATCATTTGCTTAGTTAAATTAATGACTTTTTTTGGCCAGGCAGTGTATATCGTGATAGTCAGACAAAAAATCTGAAAAAAATCTGAAAATAAATCAATGTGGAAAAAAAAAAGATGCTAAATAATTTTAAGCTTCTTGAAGTTTTTTTGGCTGCGCTCCTTTTTTTCCCTGACTAAGACGTAGTTAGGTGTGAGCATTTACTGTGGACCTCTACCTTACTCTACCTCACTTTGCCCCAGCCTTTTTATGTCACATACAATAGCTCCCCCTGTTGCTGCAAGGAAATTTTAGTTTGAGTTTTCTATGTTTATGGCTTTATAGCAGCTCTTTTCGCATGTTTATCACAAAAACGCCATACTGCAACAACAATAAAAAATAAGATTTTTGTACAGCCCTAGTTTCCACAAAAATGATCAGTAGAAATGCTCAAAAAATGCTTAATAATGAATTTAAAGAATTTAAGCTTTTTTACATTGACTTCCACTGACAGCTATAAAGGGTTTCCCTTCTATAAAGCATTTAGATAATTCTATCTCTGTATATTTTTCATACATTGTAGGACCTTGTATTGACAAAGGTCAGACAAGATTAAAATTTTACTTTAAATAACTTTTAGTGGCTCAGAGTGATCCAGTGGGCTAAGCGCTGCCACTATGATCAGGAGATCGCTGGTTCGAATTCTGTTCATGTAGCTTGCTATCTGATCAGCTACGAGAGCCCTGAGAGAGCACAATTGTCCTCGCTCTCTCTGGGTGGGTAGATGAACCGAGTGAGGATACTCGGCAATGCTACATCAGCAGCAGTTCAAAAAAGAGTCTTCACCCTCCTGGTGCTGGCATCACTAGTAATAGGGGCAGTCCTAATAAGTGGGTTGGGTAATTGGCCAGGTAAATTGGGGAGAAAATGGGAAAAAAAAAAAAAAAAAACCTTTGACAGAAAAAAAAACGTAAAAAAAATTAACCTTATTTTGGAATTCTGAATACTTTGGGAGGCTACAATGATGTAGCTGCGAAACGACAGAAAGAACAGCACATCTGCTGTCCTCATTTCCCCTCATATGTTGTTTAGCTACAAATATGCTCAGATGGCATCACCAGCATGACCAGAAACAAAAGTAATTTCAGCATATGGATTGTGTGAGATGTGGATTTTTGCATGTTTTAAAATGTATAAATTGTATACTGACATGTCATATGTCATTGTACAGGAAATAAATAGTATTGTGTCCCATTACTGTTGCTGAATCCAAACTTTCTGCCAGAGTCGCTCGTCTGTCATCTGCCTCTTCCCTTTTTTACATGATGTGTAATGGAGATGTAGGTGTTAGAAAGTGCTCTGATTCATAAAACTCTAAATTGCTCTATATATGTCCCCAAATTTATTAACAACAACTTTGCATTAAAATATGTTGCTAGTAATCAGTATTAAAACGTTTATATGCGTGTTTGTGCACTGCTAATGCTACAGCATATGGTCTATGCTAGCATGCAGGCTAACTCGCTAATTATTCCCTGTTTTTATACTAACTAAATAGAGGAGTGGAGAAGAGAAAAAGGGGGCCAACCTTTCCAGAGCTAAAGGCTGTTTATTTCTGTTTATCAGGTATGAAGAGTTTTTATTTTAAATGTGTTAAAAGTTTTGTAGAGAGGTTAGGTTAAGTGGCTAAATGGCTAAGCTAGTTGCGCTAGGTTGAGCATGTTTTAACCTATGAAATGGTAAGCTATACATCTGTTACTATGTTTTTAAGTTTATTAGTGTGTGAGCCTGTAAATCTCTGCAAATATTGAATATGTGCTCTTTTGTACATGATGCCTAATGGAGAGAGAGGAGTGGAGAGGAGAAATGAGGTGCCAACCTATCCAGAACTAAAGGCTGTTTATTTCTGTTTATCATTTTAAAATCCAGTAAGAACACAACGCAGAGTCAGCCAGAAGCTGTCGGTCATGAGGCACTGTGGATAAGGGATACTGTTAAATATCAGCACAAATACAGAACTGGAATGATCTGTCACCCGCTATCAGACCTTACTCCAACTCCGATAATTTATGACACCTTGCCATGAGCATGTTGGCAAGTGTTCAGCCACACTCACAAGATAACAACTTAAAACGTGTACAGGTGTGTTTGTTCCTAAACAATCCACTGCTATCCCATGGTATCTGGCTTTGGTATCTGGTTCATTGATATCCTGTAAGCCCTTCTACAAGATCCATTTCAAAACCAGCTGGTGATCCAGTAACACATGCCATATGCTGGTCAAGAGCTAGTTAAAGAACTAGCCAATCAGAACAGGGTATGTTTTTCCGGATGACCAGTTGATCTTGAGTAGTTTTTTTTTTTTTTTCAGCAGGGAGAAAACGCATCCCTCTCTGCCATCCTTTAAATCTTTTGGTTATTCATTTGATAAATGTTTTTTTTGTTAGTTTTTTGTGTAAGTCAGTCACTTATCTCAGCAAATCTAGGAATATTTATTTCTCACTGATTCTGACTCTGCCCCAGTGTCTGTGTTTTTACATTATCTGTATTATCCACTCAACTTGTGTTTCTTTCCATACGTTTGTATAGCAGCTTTTGTTTTTCTTCTCATCCTCACTCTGCAATAACAAAACCCTTTTATCAGTCTCTGACTATCTATCTATCTCCTTTCATCCGTCTTTCCCTGCTCTCTCTTGCTGTTTGCCTGTGTGCTGTGACAAGGCTTACAAAAGAGCATGCTGAGGATGGCCAGCGGCAGCCATGCTTAAGCGCAGCACCTTACATTGCATAAGTCCCACACTACTGAGCCCAGAGAGAGAGAGAGAGAGAAAAAGACTGAGAGAGTGCAATAGTGAAGAAATGAAAACGGTAAATAAGACAAAGAGAGAACCAAGTGAGAAAAAAGCAACAGACAAAGTGCGAGAAAGAAATAAAACAAGACATTGTTATTTGTTAAAGGTAAATAATTATGGCACCAAGTGGTGTCCAGTTGTAATGCTCCGGAAACGGTCTTAGTTTAGACTTCCAGCTCCGACCCTGGTCCAAGCTGTTTACACACAGTGCGGTATATGTACAGCATTCACTGCTCGCAGCCGCGTGACTCTCTTTACTATGCAGGGTTCTGTATTAAAACAGCTTCACACTGCACAGATATATTTGCTGGAACCCAGAATCTTCTCGATATATATTTACTTTCTTGCTCCCGCTACACACACTGGACACATGCCCCACGCTCTTAGTGTTAGAATCTCTTAACAGGACGGTGTACACATTTCTGAGTACTGGCTGGTACAGCTTTCCCCCAGGCCATTTAAATGGTCAACCCCCGCCCAACTGTGAGCATGTGTGTAATACACCAAACACTTCCTGATGTTTTTAAATTGAGATAGTTAACAACTTACAACAAAGCTAAGATTAAGTTTAGTTTACCATAAAGTAAAAAAACGTTTCCTCTATCAAATGTATCAGGCATTCTTTATTCCAACGTCCCACCTTGGCTTTATCTCCCCCATAAGTATATAGTATAATTTTAATTGACACCACTAATAATTGCATTCATTCTTTTATTTGCATTTAAATATCGACTATAAAGACTTGTGTCTTAAGAAGAACAAGTGCGAATAATTAATCAGATGAAACTGATCAGACCGATTAAACTGATTAATCAGATCAATTGTTATTGTTATCATTGTAATGCTTTGGCAAAAATAATCATTACAGGGTTACAAATAAAGCTCCTTTAAATATTTAGAGAGAGAGAGAGAGAGAGAGTGAGAGAATATAGAGAGAAAGTAAAGAAGAAAAAAATACACAAAAACGAGAGAGAGGACTAAAAGTGAGAAAGAAAAGTAAGAAAGAAAGCGAATGTAAGTAAGTGTGTGTTAAAGAGAGAGAGAGAGAGAGAGAGAGAGAGAGAGAGAGAGCAATAAAGAAAGGAGTATAAGACATACCTGTCAAGTTTTGGATTTAAAAATAATGAAATTTTGGATTTAAAAATAAGGGAAAGTTTCTGCCGTCTCACTTCAAGCCGTCCCATTGGCCCAACTGAGGTTTAAGACAGGTTTACAAGAACACCTGTGAATCACTTACACACTACAATTAGATGCTCAGAATCTGAGAGGTCTCCCTTAATGCACAGAAATGCTTTGGACATTCCTACATATGCAGCTTTTACTAAAGGATATAGACCAAATATATTCCATCAGTAAATATCAATTCCTCAATAAAGTATGCAAAACAGTACATCAACAATGGATTTCATATAACAATGTAATAATGTAAACCATATACTTGTTTCTAAATTATTCACTTTTATGACACACTAAAACAAATTTTTGAAAGAAATATTAATAAATATTAGTCCCAAGGGGCTTCCCCACTAGCCCACTGACTCTCCTCCGCAAAACCAGCAAGCTGATTGGCTGTTTCTCCTGAGAGGCAGAACTTCATCCTTGAACTAGCACCATGATTGGCGTTAAGAGCTTTCCTATTCACACAGCGGTCAGTGGCCTGTCTCCCTATTAATAATGTTTTTCTTATATTATAATACAGGAAATGTATGTAAAAATTGTAATACGGGAGGATGGCGGGTAAGAGGAGTAAAATACAGTAGTTTCCAGGCCAAAACGGGAGACTTGACAGGTATGGTAAGATAGCATGAGGAAGCAAAAGTGGGGAGGAAAGAGAGAAAGTGAAAAACAACAACAATACAAACTTAAAGAGGATTAGAGGACAAGAAAGAAAACCAAGTGAGATCAAAAGAAAGGAAAGCTGAAAGAAAGAAGGAAAGAAAGAGAGAGACAGAGAGAGAGAAAAACAAGCCAGCAAAAAGTGCGAAGAAAGAAGGAAAACAAGAGAAAGAATAAGAAATGAGTAAAGAGATGGAGAAAGAAAAACAGAGCAGTCGGAAGTTTGAAAAGCACCGGTTCTAAACTCCTCAGGTTCTAAATTCAATAATTTCTCTGTGGTTTCTCACATACAATAGATTTCCAAACCTGCACAGCACTCTGGGTATTGTAATCTCTGCGTCGCAGTCGGACAGCTGTTCCGACATCAAAAAACTGAAGCCCTAAAGCACTCATTATTCCATCTTGGGGGTTATTTCAATTTTTCCGGAGAACGAGAACCCCCTGGTGTCTCCCATCAGTCAAAACTCAACCTGCACTTTCCTGCCAGCCTCGCTCTGCAACAGCTGCCACAGTCATTACTCTCCTTATATAAGCAAATAGGCTCCAGAATGAGCCCTCTCACCATGCTAAAAAGATGATGTAAAGGTAAAAAAAAGGCCTCATCAAGTTGACTTTTGTTTCCTTACAGCTGTGTACCCCTTTTCTCTGAGAAGGAGCAAAATACGCGTACGACTGGGCGGCCCACACAAAGAAATAATGCAGGCCTGTGCCCAGAAAAAGGCTAAATGAGGGGGCTCGCAAACAAAGCTTTAATAACACCTACACCGGGGTGGCAAACGCAGCACTGCAGGATTTCAAACTGAACAAGAGGAAATATGCAGCATGTGCAGCTCTGAGAGGAGGACAGCATGGTGCGAGGAAGCTGAAATCAATACGCAAATAAATAATACTTAACACATTCAATAATTGAGGAACGCTATGAAATTGGGAAGGGGGGAAAGGCCTATAATCCGCTAGTAAATCATTTTGAGGAGCACACATTTGTTTACAGACATAATTTGATAAGTTGCAGTTATGCTGCTAGACGGAGCTTTATTTATTGGAAGCTTTTTTAAGGTCAATAAAAGCAGTAAAAAGCACATAATTGACTTCTCTCAAAGGTTAACCCCCCATAAAGCAAACAGCTCTTCAAATTTCTCCCACAACTGTCTATAAACTCTGATCAGTTCTTTTGCATGACTACATCAACCCAGTGATAACAGGGACAGCAGCAGGTACAGTAAGTGAACTAAAGCAACTAAACTAATGATATGATTGCACTCCTTATTAACCACTAATATGTCTATTAAATGACTATAATTGGATATATAGGATGTCATTTGATTTAGATTGTAGGCCATCACAGCTTGAGATAATTTTTACCATATACACCTTCAAATTCAGAGATTTTTTTTTTATTGTTTCTGCATTGTATATTAATAATAAAGTCTAACTAACAAACTATGAAGAAAAACAAGCGTAAAACAAACCAGAATATTCTTACTCTTACTTTGCACATCTTGGCTGGATTTTCTAAGTCAGCTTTATGCTGTAGAGTCCCCTGGTCTTCAGTTAACAGCTGTGCTGAACTTATCAAGAGTTAATTACTTGAATTTCTTGTCCTTTTAATGTGTTTGAGAGCACCAGTTGTAAAGATGTGAAGAGGTAGAGTTGATCTACAGTGAATAGCCCTATTCAAGTGATGTTCTAATAGTTCTAAGAAGTAAAGACAATCTGAAACATTTTAAGAACTTTGAAAAGTATTCTCAAGGGCTGTTGCAATGACCATTGAACATGTTAAGATGAAACTGGCTCTCATTAGGGCCACCCCAGGAAAGGAAGACCAAGAGTTACCTCTGTTGCACAGAACTTTATGACTGTGGATTAGTGGAGGCTCTTTAGAGATAGTTTTGTAGGATTCAAAGCCTCACCTTAAATCTACTTTGTCACTTCCATGAGCATTTGCTGTGAGGATAAGACATCAATAGTTCAATAAATCAAAAAGCACCACTGTATAACACATAACCCCTATGTCCAAAAGTTTGTGGACACCCCTTCTTATTGGAATGGAATGCATTCCCTTACTTTAAATTTAAGCACCTCTTGCTGATACAAAGGTGCAAATGCACAAACAGGTTGTCTATTCCCTGTAAAGAAGTACTGCCAATAGAATAGGACTCTGGAATAGATAAATATGACAATATTGGAACCCTGCCTAATGCCAGGTGTGGGTTAAAGGAGTATAAAGCCACCCAGCATTGAGCTGTGGAGCAGTGGAACTCTGTTCTCTAAAACGATCGAGCGCCATCCAATACTTTGGAATAACTTTCAGAGTTTGGGATGCAGAGGGATAGTGATCATCCAGCATCCTGACCTTATTAGTGCTCTTGCCACTCCTTGGAATCAAATCTTCACAGCAGTGCACAAGAATCTAACAGAATGTTTTCTCTGGACAGTAGAGACGGGTACTCCAACAAAAGTAGAATCAACTCTGTAATACTTTTGATTACAAAATAAACAAGTTTTTGTGTGTATTATGAAAATATTTATACCAGAATTGTATAATCTAGGCACATAATAAGACTAGACTTTATCTAAACCATAAACCTTCAGTGGCACATAAGCAAGATGTTGGCAAGATTTCAAACTCCCTTCCCCCATGTGACCCTTCGTGACAGAGGGAGCAGCCAGGGGCAAGAGACATGGCACATGCCTCTTTTGTGTATCTACTGTGTGTGTGTGTTTATGAGAGAGAGAGAGAGAGAGAGAGAGAGAGAGAGAGAGAGAGTTGGGGGTCACAGACCACCTGCTATTAAGAAAATGCCATTTTTACAATGTATCTTTTTCTGAGAACACAACTGAGAGATAAACCATAACAAAAGCAAGGCTCAACTCAATTCATGCATTTTTTTTATCTTTTTTCTACATTCTGAATTAATCCTGAAGTCATCCAGACTTTGTAGGAACACATAAGGAATCATGTTATAACATAAAAGTGTTAAACAAACCAAAATACTAGAAAATGTAAAGCTGTCACGGTGGCCAAACACACGGCAAGCACACAGTTTATTTAATAAAGTGCTTAATCTACAGGAATGGTCAGAGACAAAATAGAAGAAGGGCAAGGCAAAAAGGGTAGTCAAAAATGCAGAAGTAGGGTCGGCAACGAGTAAACACAAACTACAAAGGGCAAAGCAAAAGAGTGGTCAAAGAAATAAAACAACTAGAACAGATACAAGATACAAAACAGATACAGAACAAATACAAAACAGATAGGTTCAATACCAGACAAGAGGACATTATGGGGTATTTATACACAGAAACACAGGTGAGAGCCAGAATGCCGAAGCATCACATGATCCAGCATGTTGGGCACAGGTGCACACTGGGAAATGGAGTCTTTGGTGTGTGAACTAGTTTGTGACAGGCAGACAGACAACATCAGGACATTTATATGGCTCTTATCTGGGGTGTTGTTAACTTCAGGTTTCTAAGGCTGGTAACTCTGACGAACTTATCCTGTACAAGAGAGGTTACTCTTGCTCTTCCTTTCCTGATGAGAGCCAGTTTCATCATAATGTTTTGTTGGTCTTTGCCATAATATGGATTAGAATATTGCTTAAATAGGGCTATTTACTGTATACCAACTCTACCTCTTCACAGCTTTACAACTGATGCTCTCAAACACATTAAGAGTCAAGAAATTGAAGTAATTATCTCTTACAAATTCAACACAGCTGTTAACTGAAAGCCACTGCAGGTGACTCGACCTAATAGCTGCATATGTTCTTCTTCATAGTTTTGAATGACTTTAGTATTAATCTACCATGCAGATTGTTTTAATATTGAAAAAACACTGATTTTAAGGTGTGTCCAAACTTCTGACTGGTATTGTATATCAAAGTATTGCAACAATACTGTATCGATTTTCAAATTAGTGGTCTAGATTTAAAGATTGGTGTCAAAACCCTGACTGCTACATAACATTGCTGTACTCTGTAGTTAGAGTCCATTGTACTGACAACATAAAAAGAAAAAAAAACTTTTATAAATTGTGATTTAAACAACTGCAATATTGCAATATGTTGTGATATACTGAATTGTACTCCATGTTCTTGCCAATACGCAATCTTACTCAACACAGACAGAAACTGGTTCTATTTTAAGCTCTGCAACAAAATGCTTAAATAAACACGTGTAGTGTTGGGAACAGTGAAATATGTAGAGTCATTATGCAGAACTGACAGTGTGGAAAGAGTCAATGAGCATACAGCATTTAAGCCTCCACATTTCACAGATATCTGCACTGTTACACTGTTCCTCCTACGATCATGCCAAGAAAACAAGCTTCATGTGTAAAGGGTGTGAGAAGAGCAATGAAGCAATTATAAAAGGAGTTCTTCAAGAGTTATTTACCAAATTAAACGGTTATATTTAAAAACAGGACTACTCAATCATTTAACCGCAACTACTCCTTTCACCAGAAAGAAAACTCATGGAAAACTCAAGCCATGGAATCGGCTAGATTGTGCTTTACACACAAGCCTCTTTGCAAAGAGCCTGCGTGTGAAAGGGAATAATGAAGAGGGAAAAGAGCATCACTTTTGTTCCTGTAACCGTGTGTGACCTCTGCTGGTGATCGGCACTAAGTGAGCACAACCACGCACACACTCCAGCACTGACGGATGACTTTACAGTAGTGAGTGTGTGGCAGCGCAGCCGGAGCGCCATGCCATATTACTGTATCTGTAAGTACTTTAGGACTTTTTACAACAACACTTTTAAGAAAGAGATAGAAAGACACAGAGAGAGAGAGACAGACAGACAGACAGAGATGTGCATTATCTATAGCTGTTTGATATGTTGGAATTGCTGAGAAGCACCACAGTAATTTCCATCAAGCACCTGTCTATTTCTCCCCGAACAAAACAGCTAAAGAGGCAGCATTTCCATTTTCATTATTCGATGTGTTCCCCTTGAGAACATATTGTCCTTAAGTCTGCTAAAACAATAATAATAAGAAGAACAGGAAGAAGAAAAAGAAGAAGAAGAAGAAGAAGAAGAAGAAGAAGAAGAAGAAAAATGGTGTCATGCAAGTAACACTACTTAGTAATGATAACAGTAATTTTACTGTATAAACAACAGCAGCAACATCAATACTAATAACACTAATTATCATAAAAATAAAAACAACCACAGTACTAATAACACTAACTATGTTAATAATAAGAATAATAATAAGAAGAAGAAGAAGAAGAAATATAATTATTATTGCTTTTGTATTAGTATATGCTAGGTTTAGGGTTACAGTAATTGTTATGAAACTTCTGCAACTATTTAGGTCAGTAACGATGACAGTAATTTTACTGTATAAACAACAGCAGCAACAGCAAATAACACTGTTTATGATAAAAGTAATAACAACCACCACAGTACTAGTAATACTACCAATAGTAAAAGGAACAAAAACAACAGCATAAACAATACATAATCAACATCAATCTTAGTGTTAAATGAACAATGCAAATTTCACTATTTAAAATGTTAATTAAGCGTTAATAGGGTTAATTTAACAAACTGGCAAACGGACTGTGTATTAGTAATTATAGCAGTACTAATAATACTAATTATACTAATAACAACAACGACAATAATAGTAAGAAGAAGAAAAAGAAGAAGAAGAAGAAGAAGAAGAAGAAACTCATTATACAAATCGTCATCTTTTGTTTTATCAGACTAAACTGCTATTAAACTGTAATAACACTATAATAAATCGCAAAATCTTCAAACGGGGACTGAGACGATCAGGCAGCTCTACAAGATGTGAGGCATCCGGAGCTGATGAAGTTCTGTGATCAGACTCTCTCTCGTGCAGGATGTTCCACAGTTGCAGTGCTGAAGAACAGCGCATTAAAACCAGTAGTGTATCACAGCTAGCTTACTTTCACCAGGATCTCTCAATTACAGCTGTTAGATTAAACGACTCAGCAGACTAATAAACCCTTAAATATCAGCCCACTTCATCTCTCTCTCTCACACACACACACACACACACACTCCGCAGAGTGATGCTGCAGTGGACCTAATGAGCGGATAACACGCAGCGCTGAGAGCAGAACTCTTACTGTAAGAACATCAGCAGCCTGTAAAGTACTGAAGTGCGCTGAGATCAGTGCTCTCACATGGAAGCATGTGCACAGAAAAGTTCCCCACAAGCAGCGGAGATGCTCCAATGCTCTGTTGCAGATAGCGGGAGTTCTGGGCAAACACGGCGCGTGCCGTCCGTCACCCACCTCTCCACATTTACGCACGCGGAGCCCCGACTCCAATTCCCCTCCACTAAAAAACAACGCGCGCTCTTACCGCTCGAGCGCCGCACGATGTTCTCCAGAAAGGTGTTCTGCGGTGCCACCAGGCCTCTCTTTCCGCCGTGCATCCTGCGCTCCGCCGCGAGCGTCTGTGGCCCAAGCTGAGCGCGCACACCTGGCCGAAGCTGATAGCGAACGTGCAGCGTGCGTGCGTGAGTGTGCGTGTGTGTGCGCGCGTGGTGGACTCGCTCATGGTAACGCTGCGCCCTGCCCGCGCGCCTCGCCCAGCTCCACTGTGGCCCCGGAGCTCCGCCGGCTCCGCGAGCTGCGCGCTCACACACTCTCTCACACACACGCACACACCCGCCCCCAGCCCCCCCACCACCTCCACCACCACTACCGCCACCTCGTGTGCGAGGAACGCGCGTGCGCACTGCGCGCTCCGCGGACACGCTACACAGGCAACAGATGGGAGCTGTCGTGCAGCATCTAAGCATATAACGGAAATGCACGCGCCTGATTAACCTCAGTGTCTCTTTAAAAAAAAAAAAAAACATTTAGGCTGATTATTGTGAGTTTTTTTTTTCTTCTTTTTTTCTAATTGCATATCCCCTGGAGAAATAGACCTTTAAATTTCAGTAAATGTTTAAATAGAAATCTGTTATTAAGTTAAATATTCACCACCAATACGGGATGATGGGGCAAAGCTGTCACGTATCACAGTTAACATTTTTTTTTATTTATTGGTTGTAACTATTTGTAGTTTAAATAGGCTGATTATAAGGGTTATAATAATGGTGAAGTAATTGACAAACGGATAGAGAAACATTATAGGCATATCCTAATTAACTGACGAAAAGTATCTGGCTGTAATGATGAGCAACTTGGATGGATGGATGGATGGATGGATGGATGGATGGATGGATGGATGGATGGATGGATGGATGGATGGATGGATGGATGGATGGAACGCATGGACTAAACAGTAAGATAAATTATTAAAGGAAAATTTGATGGTTGGATGAATTGACAAATTAGTTATTCAATCAATTAATCAATGAACGGAGAGGGGTGGAATTGATAATTGGCAGCTAAAAAAGTGATTTCATAATGAATGAATGAATGAATGAATGAATGAATGAATGAATGAATGAATGAATATCTGGATTGGAGAACAAATACAAATAATCATTTAATCAGTGAATTAATAAATGGCTCAATTGAGATTAAAATAATGAATGCTTAAGTCAATTATAAATATGGTGGGTACATTGGAGAATCAATACACTTATCATTTAGTAAATGATAGTGAGTGGATGAAATCATTGCCAATTTAAAGGATAGATTAATAAAAACATCAGCCATTGGTGGTGGGATTGGAGGAATAGATGGATGGATGGATGGATGGATGGATGAACGGATGGATGAACGGATGGATGGATGGATGGATGGATGGACGGATTGATGGATGGATGGATGGACAAAAAACAGTTTAGCAAAGAAGTTAAGTAATGCTTGGATTAATGAAAGTTTAAAGGATAAATACGCTAATGAATAAAGCATGAATTAATCAATCAATCGATCAAACACTGAGTATATGAAGGAGTGCACCAGTAAATAAACGAAATACTTATTCGTGGAAGGATGAACTGGAGTCGTATAGGCAAATTCATTTTTTTTTTTAATTCATTCATTATCTTCAACAGGTAATTATTGGTGGTGTAGATTAACAGAAATTGGAGAGTATGGAGGGATGAGGGGATGAATGACAGCAGTGCGCAGTGGTGGAGTGCTGAGGAGTGAAGTGCTCCAACTGCTGGATTACTCCTCCTCCACCCCCCCTTCTCTCTCTCTCTCTCTCTCTGGATTCCCCCTCGCTGAGTGGGACAGAGCCCCCATTGTTTCCAGCCCACCGCTGCCTAATATGGACTTGGCCAGCAGCAGCGGAGCTCTCTGATTTCCTGAACTCGGCCATGGCGCGCGGAGAGCCGCGGGAGCGCCGCGTGAGGAGAGCGCGCGCGAGGACGCGGGATGAGAGCGGAGAGCGTGGCTGCCGGTTTGTGTGAACGCGCGTGCGAGCGACGGCGCTGCTGGCCGGAGGTACGGGAGCTGAGAGCGCGAGGAGGAGAAGAAGCGAGCGGGTTTGAAACAGGAGGCGACAGGAGGAGGGCGCGAGCTACGGAAGCGCGCGCGAGAGCGTCCCGGTGAGAAATTACTGTAGCCGTTGTCCCCTAGGCGGAGCGCCATGCCTGCGCGCGGGAGGCGGAAAAGCCCCGGCGGAGCGGCGGCGGCGGTGGAGACGGTGGGGGAAGGCGGAGACGCCGCGGCGGCGACTAAGAAGATGTTGAAGTGTGTGGTGGTCGGGGACGGAGCGGTGGGCAAGACGTGTTTACTGATGAGTTACGCGAACGACGCTTTCCCCGAGGAGTACGTGCCGACCGTGTTCGACCACTACGCAGGTAAGCCCGGTATTTACTACAGCTGAACAGTCCCGGGGAGTACAGAGCCGGGGTCCGGACAGGGCCCTCCGAGTGTAGTTCAGTCTAGTGTTCTCTTACACCTCCCCTCCCCTCTTACTCCCAACACAGGCCCGAGAACAGGCGCTGAAACAGGAGCCGGGTTAAACTCCCACGCCGAGGACTGTCAGGCCTGAGACTGAGCTCACTAATCTAACTTCTGCCCTCTCACACTTTACACAGTGCTGTCTGTCAACAGCTGCTTTAAGAGCTGCCTAATAGATATAGCCTACAAAACACGTGTACAGTCACCTGTGTGTATACAGTGCAGTGTAGGGAAGTCAGACCAGGCCAACCTGTTGATCCCAAACTGAATCTAATCTCTAAACTCTATATCCAGAACAGAGTATAGAATACAGAATATAAAAATTATAGAGTATAGAATATAATGTTGTATCCTTTAATCTATCATATAGCTCTGGAAGAAAATAAGAGACCACTTAAAAACTATGAGTTTCTTTGATTTTACCAAATTGAAAACCTCTGGAATATAATCAAGAGGAATATGGATGATCACAAGTCATCAAATCAAGCCGAACTGCTTGAACTTTTTGCACCAGGAGTGGCATAAAGTTATTCAAAATCAATGTGTAAGACTGGTGGAGGAGAATATGCCAAGATGCATGAAAACTGTAATTAAAAACCAGAGTTATTGCACCAAATATTGATTTCTGGACTCTTAATGAGTATGAATATGTACTTGTTTTCTTTGCATTATTTGAGTTCTGAAAGCTCCGCATTTTTTTGTTATTTTAGCCATTTCTATTTTCTGTTAATAAATGCAGAAAATTAGAAATGTCTAAAATGAGAAATTGTCTAAATTACAATATTTTTATTTGGAATTTGTGAAAATGCTGTCCGTAGTTTATAGAATAAAACAAAAATGTTCATTTTACTCAAACATATACCTATAAATAGCAAAATCCGAGAAACTGATTTAGAAACTGGTCTCTTAATTTTTTAAAGTTTTAATGTCTGTTTTAATCACATTGACTAAGCAAAAAACCTTAACTATAGTCTGAGCAACAATATGTTTTAGGTTGAGTGAGAAAAAAAAGAACATTTGTAAAAATATGTTTCTGAGTTTTATTGTGTTGTAAAAGACTAGAGTTTTACAGTGTACCAAAAAAGAGTAAGTAAAGTCATATAGTTACTGTAGGTTGTACTAACCAACACTTTTTTATAAGGTTTAAGCAACTTCTGAGTTAGTATAGTCTACTCACAATTACTCTTTCAAACAACAAAATAATTTTAAATGAAACATACTGTTAAGACATTCTAAACAACCCATTTATGTATGATGACATTACTCAACATCACACTAAGGAATAGATTGTTTCACTTTAAACTCTGAATAAGGGACAGCTAGGTTCTTAGAATTTAAATGACTGTGACATTAACAGATGCCAGTGTTTCGAATGGCTTAATTCTGTAGTAGTGCATGAATGGTCACTGTTGGCCTCAAGCCAACATAAAGCCTCACTTAGCAGCAGAAAAAAGGATTAACCTTCTTTTACAGTTTTTAGCACTGAAATGAGGCAGCTAGACATAGGGAAGGTGGCCTGTGGGGATGACTATACACTGGTATGAATCAGAGGGGGTGGTATGTCCAGTATGCAAATGGTTGGTATCAGGAGCCAATGAGAACCAAGGTGTAAGTTTTATTCATAATTGTGGCAGTGACCAAACTTAAGACACACCCCCCCCCCCCCCCCCCTCAAAAAAAAACTTCACCTACTGAAACAACTCATGAGATGAGTGTCTCTTTGCACTTCATTTAATTACATTTCACTCTATGGCCATCAATACTGTCTGGAGCAAGTTAATGAGATGAGTAGTGAGTAATAGATTAGTAAATACTGCAACATGAGGGTAAATGTCCCTCTCAATAACCCTCTTAACACTTTTAAAGAACATAAATATACACTAACATGCCACATGTCATGAGACAGCATCTGGTATTGTTCCATGTTCCATGGAAGCTGAAGTATGCTGCATTGACATGTATGATATCCAAAAATATCTACAAATCTTGGAATAAAATGTAATGAAATCAAATCTAACTGGCACCCACTATCAGACCTTACTCAAACTTAAATAATAATTCTTGTAGTCTTGCCATGAGCACACTGGCCACTGGTCTTCAGCCTCATTCACAAGATAACAGCTCACAGCGTATAAAGTTATAAATGTTTCCAGGCCATTCCCTAAGATAAATAATGTCATAATCAGTTGTTCATACTGTTAGTCGTAATTTTGGAATGTCAGTGCAGACCTGATATGACTTTTGTCTCATCTGTGTAAAGGATGTTCTTCCAGAAGCATTGCTACTTGCCAATATGCGTTTTAGCAAAGTCCAGTTTAAATATTTTATGCTTTTCTTACAGTTGTAGGATTCTCCCGGGTCATTTTCCGTGGAGCCAACAACAGATGGTGCAATCAAACTCTGCTTTACCTTAACCTTGGACTTCAGCTTGTATCTCTTTGGAAGTTTTACTCGCCTCTACCTTTTACACACACATCCTTCTGTTTCCTCTTGCAGCCATTTACAGGAAGTCTGGTTATAGTCCCATTGATCTTAAACTTATTAATAATATTTGCAGCTGTAGTCACAGGAACATCAACAAAGCTACTTTTGGGTTCTCTTATTGCCTTCATGTATAGCATGCTTGTCTGTAATGGTCTTTTTTCTCTGCTTGACAACTTTTTTCTCAGCCTTATACAGTGCAACACGTTCATCCATATCTGTATCCACCTTATTTGGCCATCTTCACTTTCATTTCACTTCTCTAGATTTTCCAATCAGTTAATCAAGTGGTTAATGGCCGTATTGTACTCAAAGTGAATGCAGTCTGAAGTAGCTATTGCTGTGGACACTGATCATAAAGTAGCTAGCTATGCTAACCCATCATTCCATTAGTTTATTTAACCTTATTGAGAGTCCACTCAAACATCCATACATCTGCTCTTACCATTTTATAAAGGGGAAATTGGTTACAAGGCTCTGGTGAAACAGAAGTGTTGAGTGTTGTGAGGCTCTGGGAGAATACGTTTATTTTCACACTGGTTATAATTTATATCAGTGGATTTACTTGTGTACCGGAAGTTCTAACACAACCAAAAAACTTCTCATCATGTAAACCCAGTGGCCACTGACTTGTTCATGTCAGACAACTTTACTGTGAAACTTGCAGCAAACACAAGACAAATCTCACACACGCAAAAGCTCAAGGCTTTGGTTTCATCTTCAGGGGAAACCCCCTCTGTTATCACATGAATGCTCTAAGAATCCTCTGCGGGTCAGCTCCTAATTGCACAGTTGAGCCGAGGTCACATTCTCTTAAAAGAAACACCACAAATGGGGAAATCTGAGTAGAACTTATTCTTCCAAACAAGAAGCCCCTAATAAAGACCCCCAGGATAACTCAGTATGGAGGCTGGTTTCAAGTGACTGAGTTTGTTTCCTTTACTTTCCTTTACTTTTACATTGGGCCACTCTGGCTGTGGGCAGCAGGACACCTGATTCCATTTGTTTAATCAGTTGGTCAGTCTTCAAACAACTGAAGCTACAGTATGTGCTCTGTATGGCACACTGGTCCAATGTGGACAGGTTTGTCACCCCTTCTTTAAGGCTTTAGTCTCTACAATGGTTCTTTGGGCAATGGTTGACAACTCTTAGAACCATTTGGCCTAAATAGTAATTGCAGTTGCAAATTGTTATTCAGTAGCTAATAAAAATGATCCAAGAGTGAATAACTGAGAGTATAAACTCTCTATATAAAGAGTTTAAATAGTTAAAGTCATGGTTACTCAGGATTTATGGGGTTATTTTAATGTATAGACATTTCATAGTCATTTCTTTATTTGTTGGATGAAAAAAAAAAAAAAAGTTTTTTTTTTTTATTTCTGACAAAACAATGTATAGGCCTCCAATTATAAACTCTCCAAAATGGTGCTTTTTCAGAAAGGGGGGTTAGCTATAAAATGAAAAGAAATGTTCCTAGTTGTAAAAGTTGTGCCTGCTGCTACTGTTTAAGCTGTGTATCATCAATTTGTCCATTTCCCACATCTGGGAAAATTGATTAAATTCAGTAGATTTAGTAGCTGAAGCAGGGTAAAAATTAATACCTTCAGTGCTTAAACCCTTGGTCTAATATTTTAGACAGTGTCGTTGTATAAATTATTGCTGACATTCATTCTCATGAATGTAAAGAAAAACACACAAGTAAACACACTGAGCAACATTAAGGCCAGCAAAAATTATTGAGGCCATTTTCTTATATTGCACGATATGTCAATAATTTAATAATCGTGACAGGCCTACTATTTCCTAATACTTTAAATACATTGAAGCCTCATTTATCTTGACCGACGTAATGTCTGATCACACTAATATAGCAACAAGCTCTGTAGTGATTTAGCTCTTTACGTCAGCTGGCCTATCTAGACTGATTCTGTCTTTCACTGAAATGGAATTTTTGTCCCAATAGAAAAAAATAAATCTTTTTGGATCAAATATTTCAACAGTGAGCTTTTTAATACAAAAGAGCAACCCACAGCACTTGTGAATAGGTTATACACTGATCCGTAGCTGTGGAGTCTCAAAGCTGGACATTCTGAATAATGGAGGCCCCATGAGGTTATTTTAATAGGTTTCTTTTCAGTGCGTTGGCAAACAGATGTGACTGCGCCTCAAACACTTTACGTCTCTGTTTAAAAGAAGTTACAGGCTTTTAAAACCTTGCTATTGATTAAGCACCGAAAGTGGGGCTTGTGAGTGCTGCTGTTTGAGAAAGCTCATACATTTTGCAGTTATGTTAAACTGTTACCTCTGTCAATACTTTGATTTTAGCATATACATCCTTGCAAAGTGACAAATGCATTATGGTAGTGGTGTAGAAATATCTGGAGAGATAGATACATATACTGTGCTTTGTGAGGGATCCATTATTATTAGACTTATAACTAAGCTAAAAAAGATGGACCTAAAGTTTAAAGTGTAGAAGTTTATTAATGACTGTAAATTGTATATTTGTGTATATCAATCACAACAGCACTGTTCTTTGAGCAATACCACAGAACAACAACTTTTAAATTAGTAAAAAACCTTTACATTCACTCTATCTAACTCTATTACAAACAGGGTTCTATATGGAACCAACACGCTTTTTCTACATCATTGCTTAAATAATCATTTGCAGCATAATTTTTAAGTGTGTAGATGAGGCTGTTCACTTACCAAACAGAGATATTTACAAACACAAAGATACATAAGGAGTTGAGAGAAAGATGAAAAGAAGCAGCAGGATAAAGGAGAAGTGTGAAAAGAAAAGAATGAAAAGGGCAGAAAGAGAGCGAGAGAAGAGGGAACATTCTTCCAGCTCCCACAGCAGGACTGAGTGAAAACACAAGGCCAATCATTCGCCCCATTCAGCGCTGGCCCCACCAGTCTCTCCAGATGGAGAGGGCCTTTACACAGCATCATAATAAAGAGGGTGAATTGTCACACAGTACCTTAATGTCTGGGCAATAGAGCACAGAGCCTGTATTGTACAGCTCTGAATAGCCCTCACTGTGTTACTGTGGCAGTATTAGTGTTAAATGAAAAACGGTCATTTATTCTGCTTGCAGTGGAACAGTAACTGTAGGATTTGCACTAGGCAGACATCCATGACATATGGTGGGATGCATGTAGCAATGTACAAGTCTCAGTCCACACGTCGGGACTGTGTAAAATGTAAATAACTGTAAATGAAAACAGAATGCAAATGCAAAAAAAAACATTTTTTTTTTTTTCATCTCAAATGTTGAAGGTTAGAAATTTTACCATTTTCTGAATCTGTGACAAACTGGGTCAAAAATGTTTGGAACAATTTCAAAAAATGTTTTTCAATGCCAAATTGCAAATACTTTGAATATCCCACCATTTATAGTACATGATATTATCAAAAGATTCCGAGAGACTGGTGAAATCACTGTATGCAAGGGACAAGGCCGACAGTCAATAAAAACAGACATGATTCTGTACTGGAAATCACTGCATGGGCTCAGGAACACTTCCAGAAATGACTGTCTGTCTGTCTTTCTGTGAACATAGTTTGCACTTTAATCTGCAAAGACAAGTTAAAGCTATGTTATGCAAAGAACAAGCCATATGACAACACAGTCCAAAACACTGCATTCTTGTTTGGGATTTCTCATTTCAGATTTTGATTAATCAACCATAATTTTTTTTTTTTTTACATTTTGCCCCAGTCCCTTTTAAATTTAAGATAAGACAATAAGATGCATATTTGTTGGTGCTAGCTAAATTCATAATATGACAAATGGGGGATACTTACAATGTCGTGTATGATGCATGTCATGAAATGAGTGAGTACATGCACACCCCAAAAATAAGATCTTAAACATCTTTCTTTACGTATGTGTTCTAAAAAGGGAAAACCGAGTTGTGAATTCAAAGAGAGACTGCTAGCTAGCTAATACAGAGACTGTTGAACTAAGGTTACCATACGTCTTTTTTCCAGACATGTCCTATTTTTGGAATGTAAAAAATTTGTCCAGTCAGTCTTTCTAAATTGTGTAAAAATGATATTTGCATTGATTTCATTTCACCTTTTTTGCCCTCTTTCTTGCTGCCACTATTATCTACTATCATGTAACAACATCTAAATCAACCATCTCTCCACATCTGATTTACACTTGTTATTTATGTAAAAGGAAGTTTAACTAAAACTATTTTGCTATTTTAACACATAATTTAAAACAAAAGGCAGTCATTTGGTTGTAATGACTGGATAATAGTATTGGTAAATTAGCAAAAGTTAAGGTAGAAACCTTCCTCCTACCTTCACACACATCAAACTGTGTCCCATGTCCTCTTCTTTTTTTAAAACCAAAATATGACCTACCTAGTTCAACCTAGTTCCAACCTAGACCTAGTTCTTTTAAACATACACTGTTTTCTTTTAATTAATATGCCTTTAACCTCTTTAGTGCCCAGTATCCATTAGTAGATCCAGACTTTCATTCCTCATTCTTTTAACTTCAGAGTGACTCCTACAGCTTAGCCATAGTTGTCATGTAATTATTGAACACTACATCTTAGGAAGTAATAATATGGAGAATTAGGAGACTGCATTTTAATAGGTTTAGACTTCAGAGGGGCTCCTAGTACACACATTCCCATTCCGGGTTTATTGTACTTTTGGTCTTCCCCGTTTACGTCATGCCCTGTGAAAGTTGTGCGCTTAGAGCTCTACCGGTAACCGTGGCTGTGGTTTCCGTTCACAAATCCGGCCAGATTAAAATTCCCTCATCCAAAACAAACAGATCACATTCCCAGTCTGCAACACAGAGCCCGTTAATGCTTTAGAGATGAGTCATCGTCTCATTCGGCTGTCTTTATACTCCCACCGCAAATCGTATAATCTACCGCTGATATTGCCTGCTCGAGCCACTGGGCTCACAGCAGAGCACCAGGGAGGAGAATACCAAAGTTCTAATTAAAATATCCATCTTAGCTGAAGAGGTCCGTTTGGATGGTGTCACGTGGTGTGAAATGAGGACAAGCTTTCTTTTCAGTTATAAATGTTATTCTTGCGACTGTACAGTGGGCCTCTGAAGAGCAGAATGGTCACGGCTAACGTTTGCGGAGGCGAGGCTCTGACGTAAGCACAGTAGATCTGGAGCTATAGGCTTTCCCTCAGAGTACTGAGAGTCTTGGGTTGTTGCCAGGGCTCAGCTTGACTGTATAGACTAATATGGTTAAAAATTCATCTGCTCACCTACAGCGCTAGGTGCTTAAAGCAGAACTTAAGGTACAAATCAATGATCAGTGTTTGTGAGTCTGTTTGTATTGACTGGTGTTGCTGGTTTTAACTACAGTTTGCACTACACTCTTAAAAATGAAGGTTCCTTAATGCGTTGCTAGAAAAGAGGAAGGTTTAATTCTCCAAATGTTCTCAAAGCAATACTTTGGGACTTTTATATGGTCCATGTTTTTTCTGTGTTTGATTGCTTGATTGGTACAATATTATGGGAGGACCAGTTAGAGAAGCACATACACAAAGAACCTTTTAATGGATGGAAACCACTATAGGTTCTAATGGAAACTAAACAGGGTCTATGTTTGGCATTCCGTATTGTTTATTTTTGAGAGTGTTTAAGTTTTGGGTAATGGGTAATTGCACCGAGCATGCGGAAGAATCTGGTATTTTACTGTAAACTAGGTGGGTGTGATGCAGTCTCCTTTCAGAGTGGATGAATCCGATTCCAGGTTATGTTCAGTCAGAGAGATAGAGTGCGGTCACAGAGCTCTCTCCATTATTCAAACGCCAATCTGTTAATAATCCTGGTTTTAGCCCGAACTCTATCTCATTCCTTTTTGGCTTCAGAGCTTGTTTCACTCCTTCAGTTCTTTGTTTTTACTATGGGTGAATGAGCACTTCTGAAGTCTCCATTGCTCCACCAGTTGCTCGTATTCAGTAAAACTAAGCTGGATCCTCTTTTAGAGGCTGTACATGTGATGTAAAGACGTAAAGACGCCTGACTCGGCCAGAAGAACTCCCGCGAAAAGCGACCCGACACCCCAGTTTTTAGAATGAATATATTAGGCTTAGCAGGGATGGTCGTTCCAGCACATTGGTAGCATCAAACACAATATTTTATCCCTTCTCCACTCAGAAATGCTTTTGCTTTTAGTTAAGAAGCAAAATAATACGGACTGCCACTTTCAATGTAAAACACTTAGACATTACCCTAATAGTGCAGTACTTCTGGGGAATAACTAATAGTAAAAAAAAAAAAAAAAAAAAACTTTTTTCATTGATTGGCAACATCAAGTTTGTCTTCTCACATATAAAATTTGCCCTTTTGCACAGGGTCAAATATAGTGTATACATTTCTGCTGCAGGCTGTTGTACAATGCTGACACTTTCACAAAGTGTTCAGGACAAAATTGATCATTTTAAAATGTGTTGGGCCTGTGTCCAGTGTATCCAGTGTAAATGGATGATAGATGCATAGCCTGAAGTTAGGAGCTCCTCCTGCAGCACTCTGTTAAATGCAGTCAGTGAGTGCTGGGTTGGGTGATATTGCTAATTGAGCTTGTGTTGTTTGCAGTGCACTACAGTGGTCTGTGACTGCTGGATATGCTGACCTCAATGTGGTTGTGGAATAAACAGTGTCAGCAGCATAACAAAGTTTCATCATAACCTTATGCACCACTAAACATTGTCTTTCTAGCACACATTTATTGTTCTCAATTTTCTCTCTCTCTCTCTCTCTCTCTCTCTCTCTCTCTCTCTCTCTCTCTCTCTCTCTCTCTCTCTCTCTCTGGGCAAATCTCCATACCGCAGCATCTAATGATGTGGTCTAAACTAGTGGGAGAATAGCTATAAACAAAATAATGCAGCGGATGAGGCAGCTGTGGCTTAGTTTGTACAAATGTCCCCATGGCTTGTTAAGAGTTGTGGAAGTAACAGTGACAGTAAAGGTGCTGATTAAATGTATGCCTGACACATTTGTTGCTGAATGCAATTAAATTCCAAAATCAATGTTTTATGTTTTTGTTGTACAGCAGTAGAGAAGAGGCAAATATCAGTAGTAGTTCCATTAATAATAGTATGTACAAGACCACTTCAGTTTCTATTTATAGATAAATGTTTGCGTAAAACTACGGACAACATTTCTCCCAAATTTCAAATAAAGATTTCAGAAATAAATATACATTTATTTGCAGAAAATGGCTGAAATAACAAAAAAGAGTTCAGAAATCAATATTTGGTGGAATAACCCAGATTTTTAATCACAGCTTTTATCGATCTTGGCATGTTCTCCTCCACCAGTCTTACACACTGCTTTTGTATACATTTATGCCACTCCTGGTACAACAATTTTAGCAGTTCAACTTGGTTTATATTCCAGAGGTTTTCAATTTGGTAAAATCAAAGAAACTTATCATTTTTAAATGGTCTCTTATATTTTTCTAGAGCTGTATGTTTTTTTGTCTTGCCTCGCAGTGATTACTACTACACCATCATTTAGTAACTGGTGTAGCTAATGAACACTGCATTATGTTAAATCAGGTGAGCTGGTGATGGAATATAAAAATGCTGGCTCACATCATCTAGGAGAAATCTGGAACTAAAGCTTGTACTTAAGGTAACTACACAGGTTTTAACTACTTTTTCACAATGATTTCTTAAGAAATGTGGTGGTTTCACCTACAAAAAATACTCTCATTGGAAATATAAATGATTCTAAATAGTTCTCAAATATTTGCACAGTAAAGTATATATTAAATGTATCCCACTATTATAGGAGTGTGTGGTTTGTGATGCAGAATGCAAACATAGCCAGCCCACCGTGGTAGTGATAGAAGACAAAATGATGTGGAATGTTACCACTTTTTAGGATGTTTAGCATGTAAGAGAAAGTAATCCAGAAAAGGCTCCAACTTTTTTGGTTACTACTTGGCAGAGTAGGAATGTGTAATAAGCAAGTGAAATAAATTTAAAAAAATGCATATTAGTAGATCTTAGGTACGCCAGAAATCCAGCAGTAAAAAATAGACAAAATATGTGAAATCAGAGATGTTTTATGCCAGTAAGAAAATAATATAAATACTTACAATCAGTTTAATGGGAACAAGGTGCTGTAAAGAATAAACTGTGTACATTTGTTACATATTTAATATTACCACTAGTAGTTTGTGCTGAAATTCTTTGGAAGTTTAGATGTTGACACTCCCACATTCCAGAATGACAACTGTAGAGTATGTGGGTCTATATCTGTGCCTGAGAACAGACATGATAAGACAAAGGGAGCATTTTGACTGACCAGAAAAATCTCCAGACTTTAACCACAATTTGGTACACCATGCGAAACACCTAAACAGCCTCAGCTTAAACAAGCAGGATCTATTAGGCTGATGTAATCCTTACACAGGACTGATGCTGTTAATAAGGTAAGGAGATGTATAACTAAGTATTTGCAAATATTTAATGTCTGCTTCCAGTGGGCCAACTAACAACTCATATTTTGTTCAAAATATGGGTAACACTGATCAAATTATATGTAACTCATGATTTAAAGTGAAAATAAATTAAAATCATACACAAATACTTATGATCTCATGCTCCCTGAATCACTCTTTCACATTTCCCCCCATGAATCCTGACTTTATCATCTTGGAATATGTCCGTGTCATCAGAGAAGAAAAAATCCATTGATGGAATAACCTGGTCTATATTCAGTATATTCAGGTAGTCAGCTGACCTCATTCTTTCAGCACATACTGTTGCTGAACCTAGACCTGACCAACTGCAGCATCAACCCCACATCATTTACTTACTTAAATCTAGGTGGCAACTTTTTTTGGCCAGGCAGTGTATAATATTTATTATATACTTTTTTTTTTTTTAATATAAATTGGGTAAATAAATGAAATGGTTCTAAAATGTAAGTTTCTGTATGTATTCTGGTCAATTACTCCTACTTTCATTAACTTATATTGTAGGTATGCATGAGAGAGTATATGCACAGCCTGTACACAAAGTTAGTATTTTTGTAATATGTTTTTTTGAGGTGTAAAAAAAACTATGCGGACGAAAGCTCAGTAAACCATATTAGCCCACTCATTTGGGTGTACAAGATTACTGACTAATAATGAGTCGGGTAGGGTTTAAAATATTCCACATTTACAATTCCACATTTACTGACTGAATTTATTCCCTTAGAATTACATTTTACGGTCACCAAATGCATCCTTAGAGGAAAATCAGGGCATGTCAGGGTGTTTTCTTAAATGAATGAACAACAAAAATAAGGTTATTTTTTTTTTACATATCTTTATCTTCGATATTTTTCGACTTTGACTATTTGAAATGAGCAAAAAAAAATATATATGTTTTTCCGTTTCAAATGGCAAGTTATATATATATTTATTTATATATATTTTTTTTTCTGACAGTGACAATATATTTATATTGGAAGGAAGTAAGGAAGATATTATATATATATATATATATATATATATATATATATATATATATATATATATATATATATATATATATATTCCTTACGTTTAACTGAGGGGCATTTTAGTCACTAGAATTGTCTTGTAAATTGGTGCAAACACAATTATTTTTATAATTGCTATTGTTTTCTGTTTGAGCCAAATAAGCTCTACAATTACGTTGTAGTCTACTGCAGTGTTCCTGTTTTCATTTGTGGAGTGTGTGTGTTTGTAAACAAAGGCAATTAATACAGGGTAAATCAAGAAGTGCACTTTAGCACTCTTTGAGTAAGACTCCAAAGCCATGATTTGATTAATATGCATAAGTAGCCAAGACTACACTCTCAGCTGACCTGTGTGTGCTAGTTTAATCAGCTGTACTAACGTACTGCGGCAGCCCAACAGCTGAGCGTCCACCTCAGCTAACCCTAAGCGCCGTTCTTACTGCTGGGTGCAAAGCCTCTGAAGACACTCTTGGCTTTGAAAAACACAAGATGAATCATTTTAATAACCCTTGTAGTTATGTCATGTAGATACGCTACACAAGAAGTGCTGTATTACTAGATGTTCTAGCAAGATCAAGCACAGGTCAGTACCCTGTGGATAAAGTTTAGGGAGATGCTTTCATCAGGGAGAGGTAAAACCCATAGCAAAATTTGCCTTAAAACCCATAGCAATTATATTGACACATTGTAACACACATTTAGCATCCACTTAGCAACACCATAGCAGCCATCTGGAATTAGTAGCCATAGCTACATCATGGTAAGCATATATCACCTGGAATACCATAGCAACAGCCTGGCAACTCCCTGGAAGTGGACACCACTTTTGCTGCACATCTTTACTGCATGTCCTTCACAAAATGTAGCGTTTTTTTAGTTGTTCTTGCAGCTGTAAATATTTAAAATCAATCTTGATTGATTAGGAACTTTTGAGCTATTATTTATAGCCTTACTGAATTTTATTTTGTAATTTAAAATATAAATTGTTTAAAGTGTCAGTCCGGCCTATGTTGTTTCTAAACTGAAAGCAGAAGCATTCCTGTGTGGAAAAGTGACAAAATATGGTGTTTAATGGTAGCAGTGTGCTGGAACGACCATCTCTGCTAAGCCTAATATATTTATTCTAAAAACTGGAGTGTTGGGTCGCTAGTTCTTCTGGTCACGTCACTCGCCTGTACGTACTTACATCACATGTACAGCCTCTAAACGAGGATCCGACTCAGTTTTACTAAACGCGAGTGGCTGGTGGAGCAATGGAGACTTCAGAAGGGGAAACTCAGACCTCATTCACTCATAGTAAAAACAAAGAAACCTGGAATCGGGTTTATCCGCTCTGAAAGGAGACCGCATCCCACCCACCCAGTTTAAAATGGTGCAATTACCCATTTTCACCAGAGAGGGCCCTAAATCCCAAAACTTACGGACATCAGCTTTTATTTCTGACATAAACTGATTTTTTCCATGTCTTTCCAGACAAACATAAATACTGGATGTCTGTGGAAACTGTTAATGACTTGGTTGTGACTGGATGCCTGTTTGCAGAGGGGGTATGACTGTAGTTCCTAGGAACGTGGAAAAATGAGTGTATAACATTATCAGTACTTGAGTAATGCACATATCATTGGTTTTATTACTTGTTTTATCACAAATAGTCTAGGCATTTCCCTAACTGTGTATCTACTGCACTTTTGTCTTTGGGTTGGTCAGCTGAAGCAGCCGTGGTGGAGCCACACCACACTGTAAAGGCTAAAGGAATATGAAGAATGCAGAAGCTGGGGGCTTATCCACACCCCAAATCACATTTATATGCAATGGGGTAGAGATTCAGGCTTGAGGGGAGGAGACTGTAACAGCATCACACTTCTTTCCCCAGGCCACTGAGCATAGAGAAGTAGAGGAAGGCCCAGGCCCCATGGGGGAAGGCAGCTGACCGGATGTAACAGCTGAAGGCCAAATACACAGCCAGCACCACTCACCCCTCTGCTACACGCCCCACTGACTAATGGCAACATTTCTTTTGTCTATCTCACTCCCACCCCATCTTTGCTCTCCTCACACTCTCTTAGCCTGTGCTTGTCTTACAGCCAGGAAATAAAATGTGAGAGAACAAGAAGGGTTGATAAAAAGAAGGCAAAGACCAGAGTGTGATCACAATGTAGGCTCCTTATTTAGCCATGCCTCAGGAGGACACAAGAGCAGTGCTCGTAAAAGGACCTGTCTGAAACAGCTGATACACTACAACAGACTACTCTGCCCCCCGCCAGCAGTTCTAAAGGGGCATACAGTAACAGAGAACATCTAATCGAAACTCAGCACAGTCCTGAGGCCCCTGTCCAAAAAAACAATGACCCCAAGGGGGCTTGAGACCAACACCTTGGCTTTTACATTACATTACATTACATTACATTACATTTGGCAGACGCTTTTGTCCAAAGCGACTTACAATATTGAAGTGCAAATAATAGAAGAGGTTAAGTACAAAAATAATAGAAGTTAAAAATAAAGCATCTATAGATAGGGCCTTAAGGAGGTCAGAGGGAAATAATGGGATAGAGGAGTAGAGAAGAGGAAGGAGATGAGGTTAGAATTTAGTTAGTTTGTTAGAGGTGTTAGGAGAGTAAGTGCTCTTTGAAGAGCTCTGTCTTCAGGAGTTTCTTAAAGATAGCGAGAGATTCTCCTGATCTGGTAGTGGAAGGTAGTTTGTTCCACCATTGGGGAACTCTGTATGAGAACAGTCTGGATTGCTTTGTGTGAGTGTTTGGTAAAGCGAGGCGACGTTCATTGGAGGAGCGCAGCGGCCGGGAGGTAGCGTAATCCTTCAGGAGCGAGTGCAGGTAGGAAGGAGCCTGTACTGTCATCACCTTGTAGGCAATTGTAAGAGCTTTGAATTTGATGCGAGCAGCAACTGTTAGCCAGTGGAGCTCAATGAGCAGCGGAGTGACATGTGCCCGTTTTGGTTGGTTGAAGACCAGACGTGCTGCTGCATTCTGAATCATCTGTAGTGGTTTTACTACACAGGCCGGGAGGCCAGTTAGTACGGCATTGCAGTAGTCGAGGCGTGAGATTACCACAGCTTGTACCAGGAGTTGGGTGGCCCGTTGCGTCAGAAACGGTCGAATTTTTCCGATGTTGTAAAGCGCAAAGCGGCAGGATCGAGCAACTGAGGCCACATGGTGGTTTTAGTCTGCTTACCATCTGTAGCCAAAGCTTAAGTGGATTTAAATGGATTTATTTAATTGAATAAGTGAAACTACACACTTCTTACTTAAATTAAGCAAATGATTAGATCCAAAATATCCGAAATATTATGCAACACTGTATCGATTTTTAAAAACAGTATACATATATTTTGAATTATTAGTTAGGTGGTGTCTGTTAGATGGTGTCAGGCAGTGGCTCATTACGTTTTGTGCTTAACCCCTGCCCACTACCTAGCAGTGTGTCTCATTAGATCCAGCTGTTCTGATTGCATACAAAGTAAACTTTCCTATTTCTCTGATTTTATAAATATGATAGTGTTACCACAATCCAAAGAAAAAAAAAGAACTGGTGTTAGGCTGGGAATTCATTTATTTACTATAACAGTAGATTAACCCTTATTTATGTACAGAAATTAAAGAAATCTGTGCATAATCTTTTACACTCATTCTGCTGCAGGGTGGAGTCAAATTTTGACACAGAGCTAGAATTCATTACACTCGTCAAACAAACCAGTTAATATGAAGTATAGAGAGACGCAGCCCACATAGCTAATGACAACAGGATATAGCAAAGAAACCAAACCTAACTGTGAAACCAGATTTAACTGGACCAAATATACATAATGTAACAAAGACACGAACCTAGTGCCAACTCTGCTTCGGACTTTCAGGTGTGAAAAGTCCCTGTTAATATAATACACAAATCTATATCTATTTATCACTAAAACAATATATCAGCTTGCTTATAGTGATGCAATATGTTGTGGTTTATTGACTTGTAACCCCTGTATCGTGATATGTATTGCATCAGCAAGTTCCTGCCAATACACAGTGTAATCTCCAGTGTAGTGTCCTGAAAAAACATTTCTGCATTCTGTGAATATGTCTGAAAACATCTTCCAGATGCTAATGGCAGCCAGTTTAGAGGCAACAGATTGAGGGTCGATGAATAAAAGCTCTTTTCCTGTCAGACGGAGATGAGGCTGTAAAAATTGGGAGCATCGGTCTGGAGAATTTGAGACCAAAGTCCTGGGCGTTCAATTTCCCGTCTGCATTGTGCTACAGAGGCTAAATTTAGCAGTGAGCTCAGCTTTTGCTCCAAGGAATACGAGGCATGATTGAATGTTTGATTTGATTTTCAGAAGTGCGCCACAGCTTCACAGGGCACATAGTTGCTCCTTAATTATATCTATAATTTTTCGAGCTAATGCCATACGCTGCAGCACGAAACAGTAAAGCACCACATAACGACTGGATCCCCAGGAGAGTTTCATTTCACTGCTGCCTCTCAGCAGCACCGCAGAGCCTCGCACTACTGCTTTCAGCTCATTACTACTAAGGATGGGCGGGAAGATATTCCAATTACAGTATTGCTTTCCATAATGGCCTTCATCAAAGCTCCCAGGACTGTCACTGCGCAGAGTGGAGGTCTGGGAATAGGAGAGGACAGCGCTGTGTGCTTGTGGCTGTTGTACATTGTTAAAAAGGCAGGAAAGTGCTCAGCTGACACACACTTGTTTCTTTAATGGGTTAGTTGTGGGTTAAAGGCGGGGAGGGGAGTTTTGCTTCATCCGGATTTTTTTTCGGCTTAGCAGTGTCAACACAACCGTCCTCTACTGCTCATTACCCACAACAGGATGTAGTCTGTTGTGCACACAAACACAACACTCTTCCTTATCACTTTTTCAAGCCCTCCACCTTCCATACTGTTGACATTTGTCCCATTCCCCAAGCCAAGCCTCAACCTCCCTAACCTCTATATGCCTAAACAGTCACTTCTAATAGAATGCCTGTTATCATCAAGTAGGACACATATTCAACAAAAAAAAATTACGTTGTCGCAATATGAGTTTTTACAATAAACACATTGCACAAAGTTTAGGAATAACAATACATTCAAATTGCATTACCCGCATGCAGCAATAGATGGAGCTCTTAAGCGCTTAAATTAAAGTAACTACTTATTTCCAGTTGTGTTTTAACCAAATCTTAATGCAAGTTTCTAAACATGTATCTTTTGGCTTCTTTTTGCAGTAAACGTTACAGTATCTGGCAGACAGCACTTGTTGGGGTTGTACGACACTGCGGGACAGGTAAGTGACTGCAGATTCAGATTAATTCTAACTTGGACTTCCCTGAATAGCGCTGCTAAACCACACACTCAGGCCCCTTTCACACATGCAGCGGAACCCAGAACATTTCTGGACATTACCTGGAGGATTATATGCCTTGTATAATGTTTTGTGTGTGTGTGTGTCTAAAAAATGATGAATTTTCTTATTACAGATAAAATATTTTCCATTTTGTTACAATGTTCTCCATGTGTTCCTCGTAAATCAACACTATTAGTGTTAAAATAACTATAACATTGAAGAATATTACACTTACTGTATTAATTTAGCACTGAAAGTATTAATTTAACACTGTCAAATATACTGTGTAGAAAACAAGTCTCAGAAAACACAACCAGAAAGATTTGTTTTGCTTGTGCAAGATTCACTGGTTTCGGCATATTTAGTAATCTTTGTTAGCCAACGTCAGTGACAAACATCAAATCAGAGCTTAGCACAGCAGCAGTAAGAAATACAGCAATGGAATTTTTAATGAATTTTTTAATATGCGAACAAAAACAGGGACCTTTTCTATATTATTCGCACTATAAGGCACACAGGATTATAAGGCGCTAAATAAATGCTTAATTTCTGGTCTATTTTCATACACATACGACACTAGTAAGGAACGGGGGTGTCGTTCTCGCCACTGGGGTGCAAGACCTGTAAAGCTAAGCAAAGTTAAGTAAACAAAACTGTAAATCTTATAAAAAAAAGATTTTCTTTTCAAATGAGCACTGGATGTAAATCTACACAGATTTCTTCCCTTTATTTGAGTGAGTAAAGCACTTCTGTTTACTTACAGTAAGCTCGGATTTCCAGATCTCCACTATAGCTGGGTGCAGCAACATTAGCATTAGCAGCTAAGCGCTAGCACTAGTAAATGCCACCTGACAGGGCTACACTGAGGAACCCTGAGTGTTCAGGTAAGCCAGGGCGCCAATAGCTAGCGGTTTGTCCCACGTAGCTTGTTTTAACACTGTAAACACACAGACTACAGTCTGATATACTCACCTCTGAATGATGAAAGAACTAGCACGCTTAGCGGGTAATGATAATAATGCTAGAGAACTAAACTGAGACACTGAAACACTACTCCTTACACCCTGACTGGTAAAATTAATAAATAATGACCACTAGAGGATTTTAAGTTCACCTTATAGTGCAAAGAAAACAGTGATTGCATAAATATATATATAAATATTTGCTAAAGCATAACTATGCAGTTGTCTGTGATGATTGGTGAGCTGTAACTCTGTTTCAGCTGTTTCTTTTACACGTTTTTCACTGTTGGAAAAATGTGTTTTATACAGGCATAGGTGCTTTACACTCCCCAAGACTCTCGCCCCCAAATCTGACTCTCTAAAGTTGCTGCTTCACTTCTCCACATGATGGCGCTATTCAAATGAATAGAGTAAACCTGCAGAGACAAATATTTGTGGTTAAATTCTGTGAAACTGACACCAGTAAAGTCATAATTGCTGGTGTTTGCTTGTTTAGGATTATTTTATCCTCTTCAGTAACAAATATGTGAAATATCATAAAGAATTGTCTTGTGATATAATGAGTACTGTGATATCATTGTTGCCATTGGCTGTGCATCGTGATGATAACTTATCATACTTATCATACGATGCTCTGTGATTCTCAACCCTATTCCCTACAGGATTCACTCACATCTGGCCCTTTTTAATTAGCTAACCTCTGGTGATATGTTCATGTCCATGAATAAAGCAACTCAATAACCACACTGTAAATATGGCACTTTTGCTGCCTTACAATAGGGGAACACATGGGTCAGGCACTCAGATACACTATAACATCCATCTGGCAGGGAGTGGGCTGTCAGGTGCTATTGACTGAGGCTATTGTATACATGCTGGCTTAGGTCCATACTGTCAGTAGTACTTTAAATATGCCAATGGCAGGCAACGGAAGGACAGACCCAGTGCAACAAGCAGCAACATGGCCAAAGGCTGATTTTGCAAGTGTGTTATAGAGTTTTTTTATTTATTTTGTAACATTAGCCCTACGAATGAACCTGAAGAAGGAATTGTAAAATTAAAAATAGTCAGTATTAAGACACAAGGCTTCTTCTTCAAATGCAAAGTCACAAGACAAGTCAGCATCTGCCCAGAGGACTGCATCTGAACTTCAAACACAGTCACACTGGACAGCCCCTTATTCTCATGCACATAGTAACTGGGCTGAGAATATTTTATCCATTCTAAAGAATCTTTTGTTCTATAGGGGTGTAAGATAATATCAGTATATCGCCTTTTCATGATTTTAGTTTTTCAATACTGTATCCGAATACTGTATACCATGTGACCATCCGAACATGAATGCAAAACCTGGTATAAAGCCTTTTGTTGATAGTAGGTGAACACTCCCTAAATGTCCTTGATTACAAATGGAAATAAATATAAAAAAAAAATGGATTTATATAGCATATGCACATGTAGTGTACAGGGCTGTACCCAACTAAGAATGTTATCTTATCAGATTTGACCATTCAATATGAATATTTGACTATCTGTTCCAAATGTCAGTGTTTTAGTAATGATGTACAAAACATTGAGAAAGTGAGCAGAATCACAGAAATGTGTATTTGAGACTTTTAAAATTAGTAATTAGAAATTTCAGATTTCAGATTTTTAGATAATTTAAACAAACAGTTCCTTACACTGTGTCCACATGTCTTGATGAATGGACCAATAGAAATTTTCCAAAATTACCTGAAATAAACTCTTTTTACATTGACCTGCATTAAAGGTTTAGAAGGTTTTACCGCTCCCCTGTAAATTCGCTGTTTTGGAGATACATGTTTTTATTGGTTAGCCACAATAAGACGAATGATCTTAATTGCAGGTCTTCATATGGATTTGTGGAATAATGAGACAGTAATAGTAAGCATGTATTTATGTTTAAAGTAAGCTTATACACCCTAACATTTTTGTTTTACTTTGTTTAACATTAAAGTACAGTTTAAAAGAAATTCACAGCAATGCCCAACAGTGAAGCACCAGTGCATGTTGTCACATGGATTTTCTGATACATTTGCAACCGGTCTGTGACCCCTGTAGTGCTTCTCCTATTTGAGTTGCATCAGTTGGTCTCTTTATGATTAAAAAAATACGTATTTTACATTAAAATGTGATCCTTGGGGGCTTTGAGTGCCACTAGTGGAGCTGCCACTATGATCTGAGGTTTGCTGGTTTGAATCATGGATCATGCTGCTTGCCATCAGCAGCTGGAGTCAGAGAGAGTACGGCCAATTGTGGGTGGGAAGATGGCACTCTCCTCATTGGTCAGTGCATGTGTGGCTTCACACTTTTAGCAAATGTGCCAGTTAGTCCCTCATATTCTCATTCCTAAATGTGGAGTATTTGTTTTTCCAAAATGGGGAGGAAATGGGATAAAAATATTGTCATGCTTGTGCAAAATAATCCTTTGACTTTGACCTCTGACTAATGATTACACTTGTTGACTTTCAGGGACAGTCCTATTATTATGTGTATATATAATATTAGCTCCTGCCCCATGACATGTGGCATGTCAGTGTAATAATAGGGTAACACTGATAGTAACACTGTAAATTAATGCCTTTTTTCCACCTGTACTAGTTGGACTCTACTCATAGGCATTTCCTAAAAGATTTCAAAATTGCAAAATGTTACACAGCACCCAACAGGTGGATCTTTCGGAGATACAACCAAAAGTTTAGCATGCAGCGCTGCTCTACAGTTCGTTAAGCCACTATCCAGCAGCAGCAGCAGCAGCCTGTGGCTGTGGACAGGGAGCAGTCAGGCCCTGTGCTAATGAAGCACTGCTGTTTGTTTAAAACCAGGGCAGACACGCTGATTTATTCCCCGCACAGCGCTGCGTAAATGAACGTTATGTAATTCACTGCCTGCCACTGTAAGCAATTCACTAATGCCGAGGACCATCTACGGCATGCTGGGCTCCACTTTTGTATCGATCACTCACCCCAGGATCGATCCCACTTGAACTGCAGAGCATCTGGCTTTTATGAGCCGCCAGCATCAGCTCAGAGTGCCCATGCTGCCCTGCAAAAATAATGTTGGCCTATTAGGGAACATTTATTAATTTACAGCTACATGTACAGTCATTTACACATACATGCTGACTGCTGTAAATGAGTGTGTATATAATAAACACTTCCAAAGCATGTTCATCTTTATACTACTGTAGCTTTCAGATGGGAGGTGAAGTTCCACACTTCTCTGAGCTCTCTCTGTAAATCACTGTTACTCGCTGCATAATGCGATGTTACCTAATGCGTCCCAGTATTAGACATTTATTACACAATGCATTAGCATTTCAGCTTGCCTGCACATGCAGTGTATTGAAGGTTTCAAAGATTTTGAAGTCGATTTCTTCACCAGTAGTTAAAGTCAGGTTTTAACCTGCAGTCTGTGCACTAGGTCTCTGTATTGACAAAATCGAGGTGATATGACACGTATTACATATACAGCTCTGGAAAAATCAAGAGAATTAAGAGACCTTTTCAGTTTCTGAATCAGTTTCTCTGATTTAGCTATTTATAGATTTATGTTTGAGTAAAATTAACATTGTTGATTCATTCTATAAACTACGGACAACATTTCTCCCAAATTCCAAATAAAAAAAAATTCTCATTTAGAGCATTTATTTGCAGAAAATTAAAAATGTCTGAAATAACAAAAAGACTTCAAATAATGCAAAGAAAACCATTTTAAGAGTTTTAAGAGTTCAGAAATCGATATTTGGTGTAATAACCCTGTTTTTTCATTACAGTTTTCATGAATTTTGGCATGTTCTCCTACACCAGTCTTACACACTGCTTTTGGATAACTTTATGCCACTCCTCAAGCAGTTCAGCTTGGTTTGACGGCTTGTGGTCATCCATCTTCCTCTTGATTATATTCCAGATGTTTTTTTTATTTAAAATCAAAAGAAAAAAAAAAAAAAACAAAGAAACTTGTCATTAAGTGGTCTCTTATTTTTTTCCAAAGCTTTATATATATGTGGCAATTTTTAAATCAAATTTTAGGAAAACTGTCATAAACACAATTAAACTGTTATTTAACCACAAAAACAAATTAATACAAAATCAAACAAAATACCTATATATATATATATATATATATATATATATATATATATATATATATTGATATTTTTGTACACCCTCCAGTCAACATGTTATTTTTATTTATATATTTATTTACTTTATCCAATGACTCTAGACATACTGTATTAAACATGATTTATCATACTGTTTATAAGACAATAAAGTCCTCCTTTGGCATAATGTTTTTGGCTACACCACAATGCATCAGCAGATAGAAAAAATATATATATTGACCAATATCATTAAACACCCATCATCAATCAAAGTGTCATTTAGCTCAGCGAGATTCCTACATAATCTTGTTTAATTTTAAAATAAGTCGCAGCATGAAAGAAAGAAAGCCTTATGATTCTGAGCATGTTGCTTATGAAAAATGCTCATTAGGAGCTGGATTGTGAGTAAATGTGCACTGGCTGTGTGGAGAGAATAGGTGTGTGTGTGAATGAAGGTATAAGAGAGAGAGGAGATAAAATATATTAATAAATGTCCACCTTTTGTTCTCAAGACAAAGACGTGGCTTTTCCGCCGGGTGATCTGTAACTAATTCTATTCTAATGGAATGACATGGTTTAAATGTGGATTATGATTTTTAGCCTCATTCATTACATAGTTTCAGAAACTCCAGGATTTAGATATATTTAATCTCAGGAAAACATTGCCCTGTGAACTTAATTTGTGTTCAGAACTTATTGTGAATATTACATTGACCTTCTCAGAGTCCTGTAACAATTACATTTAATACAGTTCTTAATACAGAATCACTTTAACCTTCCAAGAGTTTTTGCATCATGTCAGTTCTCAAATCAATATACATCACACCATCAGTCAGACAGGATCAGACTTCAGTTCTCTGCACCTGCAAGAGCAGTGAAACAGATATATGGAAACCCTGCCACTTCTTATTTAATATATATTAGTAGTCTACTTATTTATTAATACATATTTATCATTTTAGGAATGCCCATATATTAGCTCTGCTATATTATTACTATATTATTATATTATTAACCTCTAAACAATGAAAAGTCACATTTCTGAAATGAGTGTTTAGCTATTTAGTGTTCATTCTACACTGTTTTATAAATACAATACCATTCACACATTAATTTAATACATATTTAAGGATGTGCTTACATTGGTCCACAGTATAAACAAGATATATCCTAAAATTAGACCCTAAACAATGCAAAGTGGCATTTCAAAAACAGATTAGTTGTGTACTTGGTGCTGACAGCAAAACAACAGCTGACACAGCTGAAGGCATCAACATGAACACATGTTAACACTTTATGTGACGGCTGCTAACATAAAGACTTTATAATACATGCATTAGCAATAAATAATGTATTTATCCATAAAACCATTACTCATTACTTATTTATGGATAGCTTAGGTCAGTACTTACAAGACATAAGATGCAAAAAAAAATGTTGGCCGAAGGGAAAATATATATATAAAAAAAATGTTCTCTCTCTCTCTCGTTTACTAGGCTCCCTGAATAGCTTCCCATTGCTGCCAGCATTAGATATTAAACCATATAAAACTAAACGCTGGCCAAGAAACCCAAAAATGAACCTTCCTCTCCATAACTGATGACGGTGGTCAAATCTGATGCAGAGCAGCAATGAAACTATTTTAACTTGCAGAGTTTCATAACCAAACAGATCTTATTTTTCTCTTCAACTCTTTCAAATAATTTAATAAACAGTGATAATGAAACTTAGGTATAATCACAATAATAGCCTCGAGGTTTGTGCTATAACGTGTAATAGCGTGCCTACAACCACAGCCCAGCAGTGCCAATAATACATGTTATAGCACGAACCTCGAGTGCATTATTTCTTAAATGTAGAGTTCGTGGACAAAAATGTATCATCCCAGAATTTATTGCAATAAATGATATTCTTGCCATTTTAAGATCATTTAAATGACAATGATATAATGAAAGTACAATAGCACAACAAAACAATTACACCCTTTTAAAGACAACAAAATTTTTTATTAATCATACATTAGGAAATATATACTTTTATTCACCTACTGCAGTCCTCACTGTGTTTATAGAGTCGCAGTTATTGGTCATTTAGCATGACTGACTAAAATAATGTTCACTGTTATATATTTCAACAAACCAACAAATAAACACAATAGAGGATATTTAAATATTATTGAGGGCGTGTTCATTTATTGTACAATAAGTCGAATATTGTGATAATTATCATAACAGGCGTAACATAGAGCATTCAAATCATTCTTAAAACGTATAGGATGGTATTCATTAAACATTGCTTGGAAAATAAGCTTTACGGTATCATACTTATAAAGTGTTAGAAATGAAATATAATGCTACTTGTAAATTACTACAATGCTACGTATGTTATTTTCTAAATACTGAAACAAGCTGATATAACTCAAGTATTCATTTTTTTTAAATATATACTACTTAATACATTTAAGATGTGTGTCACATGTCACCCTATCTGGTTCTAATTATATCAGTAAATTCAGTTTGTAATGTCTTTGTTGTAATGTTGTTGTAGGAGGACTACAACCAGCTGCGGCCGCTCTCCTACCCCAACACAGATGTTTTCCTCATCTGCTTCTCTGTGGTCAACCCTGCTTCCTACCACAATGTTCAGGAGGAGTGGGTTCCTGAGCTCAAATCCTGCATGCCTCACGTGCCATATATCCTCATAGGAACACAGGTGAGCAACACTTAACTGACAGATAAACACTGGAGAGAGAAAACAATAAAAATATTCAAAAAGCAATAAAACAAATGAAAGCGGTACACAGTATATACAGGAGGGTTAATACAGTTCCTCTTAGTAAATTGTGACATAGTGAACTTCACTCATCTTTAGATGACTGTCAAAATCATGTTAAATTTCTTGTCCAAATAAAAACTCAACATCAGATTTATTTGTGTTGTGTATTTAAAATTCAGAATTGTCCACAGCTCTGTTTTTATAATATATCAACTGTCCTTGAAAAAATTGCAAAAGTGGGTTTTAAGAGGAAGTGTCTTCTTGAGAGCAGTTGGTAAATGAGGCCCATTGTTTTTTACCCTGAGGAGATAATAGTCTAAATAGTGCAAAATAAGTAAAGTGTTGAAAATTATTCACTGACTGGCCTGTTTGAAACGCTGCCAAACAGTACAACCCATCCTTCAGAGTAGACTAACTATGTTTTTGTCAGTTCAAAACTTTGTTCAATTCAGGCTCTGGGCTCAGCTGACTAAAAAAAATAGTGTTAAGATTATCTTACCTGGTAGAGTGTTCAGTGTGATCTTCGATCGATCATAAGCTGTATTTGTGCTAAGATGCCTTTCATAAAACCACAACAGATTAGTTAATGTGCTGAATAACAAAACATTCCTATTGTTTCTTTTAGTACAAGGTCATATAGAAACCTAATACTGGTTTTCTTGGAAGAAATATCAACAGTCTGTTGTTGCAAATGAAGGATTAGTTTTACCTGGGGTAAAGTAATTAGTACTGGATATCCTCTGGGTTTTTAATCCTGTCCAAATGTGCCATGTCAGTCATTTTTTTACCAGACTGCATGCTTCTGCATAAGTAAAGATTCTGGAGCCTATTACTTTTTGTACAACGAGGCATAAAAATAGCCACAGGTTTAGCTAATCCCATGTGAATCGTCAAGCAGGTGAATATTCTATTAAATGCTGTGGAAAAGGAGTTTTTTTCTGGCCTTTCTGAAGTAAAGAGGAGTGCAATAAGGTGTTTAGTTTCATTGTAAATAGCACAGACACCTCAGATCGTCTGTGGCGAATTTCAGGTTTAAACGATATATATCAAATCCAGTTGATAAGCTAAATCAGTAACTCATCAGAGGAGTCACGCTTTTTGCAGCTTTAGAGAAGTCATTGCGTATCATAGGCTACTTATATTTTATGAACATGCTCATAGATGCTTATTTTTCTAAACTAAAATATTATTATTACTACAAATGTGTGTTATTATATTGGTTATGATTAAGTGTTTTGTAGGTGATGGCAGTGTGTAAATTGCCATGTATCCTAAGATTCCTTATCCTTTGTGAATCTTTTATATAAATAAACAAAAAGTATGTTACTCCACCTTACAAGGTTTATTTAATCCAATTCAAATATGGCTCAATAATGGAATAGATTAATTATTATGTAACCATGACTCTCTTTGTTATTGTGTTCTCTACAAACACGACGATGTGAAGTGTTTCAGTTAAGTTATGGATACATAAGTAACAGCAGCTCAGCTCTAGAGTCTCACACTGTCCTGGAGAAACATGAGAACAGAACTCCTGGAGCTGCTGCTGCTCCTTACTATATGAGTAACTAAAGCCCTGTTTAAATATATTAAAACTGTAGGGTGAAGGATAATATTAATGTACACTGAATTGCATGTACTTGTTAATTGGAGAAAGAAGGAAATTGTGATAAACTGATAAACATCTTAAATACTGTAATGGCGCTAATGGCTTCAATGATGACATTTTGTAATTTGATATTAAACTTGTGTCTCACTTGTGCAGCAGAACATTTGAAAAAATCTCTTTAAATGAACACTGAGTATTTTTGGTCCATTTATAGTGTTTATGAAACACTAGTTATTTCATTTTGTAAAGGAAGGTGTGTTACAGTTGTTGGCATATCACTTTTTAAGACCTATTGTTTTCATTCTTCAGCTGTTTTTCTGATAATAAAGTCAGATTTATTCTTATATTGTTTAATTTTGTGGGACAGAGTAAACCCAATAGTAATCCAAGCCTTAATTTATAGACTTATTGTTTTATATTATATGTACTCCTAACTGTACAGTAAGTCACAAATGTATATTAAAGCCCAGTCGTGCCAAAAAATATTAATAAATAATAATAAAAAATACTGTGATATACTGTGAAACTGTCAGAATCTTGCAAAATACAGTGTAATGCAATTTTGGTTATTACGCCAAGCACTACATTTTCACATTCTCAATTTTTTTATTTTTTTATTTTTTGGTAGATTGACCTACGAGATGATCCAAAGACACTGGCCCGCTTGCTCCACATGAAAGAGAAACCACTGACTTATGAGCAAGGCCTCAAGCTGGCCAGAGAGGTGAGAGAATCCCAGAGTCATGAGCTCTAGCAAACCTACTCCAAACAATTCACTGTTACCAAGGCATGCAAACAGCTTCACGTGTCCTTTTTTTTCGTATGCGTACACAGATTGGGGCACAGTGCTACCTCGAGTGCTCAGCGTTGACCCAGAAGGGACTCAAGACGGTGTTTGACGAGGCCATCCTGACAATCTTCAGCCCTAAGAAACAGAAGAGGAGGTGTGTGCCTTGCAGGTGCTGCTGCACCATTGTATGAGCACAGACAGAGGCCATGAGGCAAATCCCACCACTGTGAACACCAGCCCACCTCCAGATGTAGCTAATGTGAAAGCAAGACACAGCCAGACCCATTCAGCAACTTCCTGTTTGCCGCACGTCCTGCCTCACTGCCACTGTCCATTATTAAAACTAAAAAATGCTGCACTTCAGTACTGAAGCTCCTTTTTAAGAGCTTTATTAATCAAAGCGTGAGAGCCTGAGGACATAAAGCACTTCTGCAGTGGTCTTGCATCTTATGTGACATACAGTTTTGGAGCTCAAAGAATCAGCAGCCGAGCAAAAGCCATGGATGTTCTCTTCAAGATATGATTGTGTTGGAACTGAAACAAATGAAAGAAGCACGCAATATCTGCGCTGCTAATGTTTTAGATACGAGAAGTCGTAAAACAGTTATACGTTCATACTCATGGAAACCAGAAGCAGTCGCCTCTCAGACTGATGGTACTGGGCGCTTTCTACAAGCTCAATACAAGTCCCTCAATCAAGCTAAAATGTCAGCATTCTATTTATACTGCCTCTCGGTTCTCTCGCCAAAGATGAGTTGCTTTCTCATGCTTTCTGATGCTTTTGCCAGAGATACAAGTCTCCAGACACTCCATTCTAACTAAATATCTTGATTAGATTTTTGGTCTGAATTCATCAAAAAAGGGCTGATTGTTCATATTTTTGTGAATTTGTGAAAATCATATGTTGTGAATTTACACAAATTAAATACATTGAAACACATTGAAAAAGGTGGGATAACACCTTAACTATGACAGCAAACTCAAAATGCATTTCCTTCTTCTGCAACAGAGGGAGCTCTTCAGAAAGAAGGCACGCTCTAAACTACTGTTTTACAGTACCAGTATGAGTCCACTACTACTTTTCCTCAACGCATTCTGCTGTGCCTGATCTCTATGCTCGCCATGTGGGCATGTCTGATATTTTTTTATTCAAACTAAGCAACAAAATGCCCTAAATTGCAGTGAAATAGCCAATCATAGTTTTAAGAGTTTACATTTTTAATACCTGCATCTAATCTGTTGTTCTATGAATCCAGATTCTGCCATTGTAAACTTCTTTTTCTCGTTTGAAATAGTATTTCAATTAATGATACAATATCATGTCACAATACACGATTCAATATATTCCTTCATATTGCAATACTGTAAACAAGATAATATACTGTGATTGTTTAAAATGTTAAGAAGAACTGGCACTACAATCAGAATATACTTTTTTTTAATCCCGGGTCATGCTGCTACTTCATCAGCGGACGGAGTCTGAGCGAGAACAGCTGGTCATGCTTTGAAGTCTGACTTCACAAGTCAGCCTTCACCCTCCTCGTGTTTGGGAGCATTGCTAGTGATAGGCAAGTCCTAATTAGTGAGTGGGGTCACAAGTGAATTCGATCAAATTTAAACTAAACAATTCTCAACTTTTAAAACAAAATGCACATCATCATATTTATAAAATAAAGTATAAAGAGTATAAGAAAAGTTGACTTTTTATCCAATCAGAACAGTGGAATCTAATGGCAGAGTGCAACAGTGCATTCATGTGGGTGGGGGTTTAACACTAAATGAGCCACTTCTGACACCAACCTTTACATCTAAACAAATAATAAAATAAAACAAATCAATATAGTGTTTTTAAAAAATTGATACATTACTATAAAACAAAATATTGAGATATGATACAATATAGATATTTTTACAGCCCCAGTTTGAAAGGCACCTGTTCTGTGTGCAGCGCTCATATATATGCAATGTACCAGCCTAATCTTGCCCAATTGGCTAGATGCAGTGCGGTGGCCATGTGCGTACAGTTGAGCTCAGCTGACGCAACACAGGCCATTATGCATTTCGGCATCCAGCATCTTTCTCCATTGAAATGAATAGGATGCGTTGAGGCTAAATGCTAGTGGACACATACTTTTATTCATACTTTTACTTTTATTGGGAATCTAAAGCAGCTGTTTAAGAAGCTTAATGTTATAGGAGTTTCTTATGTCTTGTGTTTAATATTAATACTGGGATGTCCAACAGCATTAGCCCACATTTGTCCATATTGTACACCCCAACTCTAGTGGTGCCTTTTGTCTACATGGCAAAACTTTGCAAACAATATGATCTACCCTAAAAATGTCTTTATATATCGAGATACAATCATTTTACCATATCATTCAGCCCTACATCACAAAATCACAGTTTTGATTAAGGCAATCACTGGAGTGCAAGAGGAATTGCAATACATTTCTCTCAGCCAAATCTGACCTCGTAAACTTCACTTTTTTTTTTAGCAATAATAATTACAGTTCTCCAGCTCTCTAGAATGTGCCCTCAACCAGCAGAGTCACGGCAACATGTCATTTTACTATCTACTAAATGTTCCTATGAATAACAGCAAGTTCAAGGGCTAAAGTCATTTTGCCTTCAAAAGCATCCATGCAGAGCTTCAGAAACCGCTCTAAACAGAGAGAGGCTACTCTCTGAAAGCTTTCTAAATGCACACCTGCATCGGTTCTGAACTTCTTCCTTTCACAGCTCCTTATCTGGATGTAAAAACACTGGTTGCCTTTCAGCGTGACCTCAGGGACTTCCTCCAGAGCCCACAGGGTGCCAGTGACCTTCCTCACGAGTACAAGGAGGAAGGCCTGGTCCACACAGAGGAAGAGTGAGCCTGAATCTACAGCATGTGCCTTTAAAATGTAGCATAGAATTGTGTTTCTTCACTCGTCTTACGACACTGTGCCTTGAGTCGTCCTATGCAACAGACTGTATACTGTAATTATCCAAAGAAGAACAGCGTCAGCACTGGCTACGGCAGCAATAACTTGAACTCAAACGTGTAACTGTAAGCCTATATATTTAACTTTTTTATTGTTATTATCATAATTTAGAATGTAGTGATTATTACTTTACTTTTTATATTTCTAGTTTTGGGTTGTATACTATATATACTGCTTTTTGCCAAATATGTAATGGTTTGTATATAGGTCTGGTGTGATTAAAATGTGTCGATAAACTCAGTCTAAGCTTTTGACTTTGGAACATAATTATTGCTTTTGTGGTGAAATGTCCAAAATAAACTGCATAAATAGAGTTCAAATTACCACCCTGCTGAAGAATCCAGCTCAGGAACTGGTTTAAGGTGGTCAAGCTGGTTGAAAAGCTGGTTATCCAGGCCACATTGGATTTTGGTCAACCAGCTTAACCAAGCTAGATGACCAGCATCACCTAGTTGCTTGACTTTTTGGACCAGCAGCACCAAACTGGTTAATGCTTGAAGACATCCCCTACCCAACCAGCTTAACCACCTTGACCAGCAGGATCTAGCTATGATGTATTTCATCAGCAGGACAATTAAAAAACAATGAACAGCTCTGAAAAATGCAAGAGACAATTTAAACATTAAGAGTTTATTTGATTATTTTTTATCTAATTCCATTGGAATATAATCAAGAGGAAGATGGCTGATTATAAGCCATCAAACCAAACTGAACTGCTTGATTTTTTGCACCAGGAGTGGCATAAAGTTATCCCAACAGCAGTGTGTAAGAGAGGAGAACATGCCAAGATGCATGAAAACTGTGATTAAACTTAAATTCTGAATGTTTAAAACTTCATGAATATGAACTTGTTTTCTTTGCATTATTTGAGGTCTGAAAGCTCTGCATCTTTTTTATTATTTTAGCTATTTCTTATTTTCTGCAAAAAAAATATTTTAATTGTTAAATGTTATCCGTAGTTTATAAAACAGCAAAATCAGAGACACTGATTCAGAAACTGAAGTGGTCTCTTCATTTTTATTCAGAGCTGTATGAATCACTTAAATTTAAAACTGAATAACTATGGTGGCCATTAGAACCAGTTTCTGCACTAAAACATTAACAGTCTGTTTCCGGTCAGCTACAGCGTTTACTCCAGACAACATTCAACGCTTTTAAATCTCTCCACAAGAGCTTCACTATTTTATTAATAAACCTACTTTGTTCCCCTCTGACTAAGTAGTTTATCACCATGTCAATGAGCAGGAGCACCCCAGCAGTGTGCTGCAGCCTGACTGTTTTAAATCATTATAGAATAACAGCGAGACACACTTTTCCCCTGATACAACCATATACATACAATCAACTAACAGTTGCCATGTACACTACGCCATTGCCCAGCACCAGAAGAGTCAAAATCATTTTAAATGTGTGTGTTAATGAATTAGATGCCATTTCCTGCTTTCGGTGTGTTTTTTATCAGGTTGTTAAACACATAATTTTACCTACGAAGGTGATTTACTTCAACTCATCAATTCCTCAATAAACTTTTCTGATGTAAGTATTTAATTCTAGCTGATAATATGAACACCCAGCAGGTGGCGTTCTGTGCACGGTAATGGCATGGTTAGCCTAGCCTAGCCTAGCCTATGGTTAGCAGCCTAAATTAGGCTACGCAAGTATTACACAAGTAAGCAATTTTATCAGAGAAGACTTGGTCTCATTCTTGGCATTGCAATACGGTACTGTTGGATAAAAAAACTAATCAATGATAGTTCTATCATCATTAAATTTGGATAAAATGATAGCTAACATAAAGCTAGCTTATTTATCTCCTCCTACCCTTGACTAGCCAACTAACTGCACTAACATTTTCAGCTCTGAGGGGAAAAAATCTAAATTATTTTCTTCTTCTTGTAAAGAATTAACAAAAGAATGTCCACTCTGTCTGGGTCAATTGATAATCAACTTTAAATATAAACCCCACTGTTACTTAAAAGCTTACTCCTAATATGCAATTGTTTAGTTGAACATTTATTTAATGTGACATAGGGTTCATTAATATAACAAAAGAATAAGGTTTTAACAAAAGTTGGAAACTGTTAGATTCAATAGCAGCGACACCCATGCCCGATTCATGCCTCCCAGAAATTAAACTACTGGTACAAATCTCACGACAGCAGCAGTTGTGATGGGTCCGCCTGCAGAGCGATGCAGAGTTGTGGACACGTGAAAGCAGAAATATAAACACACAATACTACTTAGTGTTCAGCAACAGATGAGCGTCTGTCTCTGATTTTATATCTTAAGGTGTAGCAACAAGATAGCAGTGTCTAATAGACTATACAGTGTTTAAAAACTCCAGTAGCACTACTCTGAGCCACTCATACAGCACAACACATGCTAACTAACATAGCACCATCACGTCAGTGTCACCATACCTGTCAAGTTTTGGACTTAAAAATAAGGGATTTTTTTCCGCCACCCCAACAGCCCAAACGAGGGAAAAAAAAAAAAAAAAATATATATATATATATATATATATATATATATATATATATATATATATATATATATATATATATATATATATATATATTATATATATATTTTTTTTATTATTTAATAGATTTAAAATTGAAATTGAAGGGTGCACAAATTTACAAAAAGGACATGGATCAGATATATTCCATAAGTAAATAATAGTCCTAAGGGGCCTACACAATTAATAATCTTTCATTAATACTTCTTTCTATCGTTCAGTCCACTCCTGATCAGTTCAGTTAATTTCAGCCCTCTCCACATTTTCTCTCTCTCTCCAGCTCAACCATCTCTTCTACCCCTTCTAAATAATACATTACATTACATTATAATACATTACCACAATACTTGAGATGTAAACAAATTCTAACAAACCCTAAAACTAGCCCTGAACTAATAGAGTTTGGAAATGACAGTTATTGGCTGATCAGGCACATCAGGGCAGGGCATTATTTATATATATGTAGATTTTTCTCAAACCCTGAATATCTATCTAGCTAATTCTAAAGTTAAGCTAACTGAGTCACAATCTGTATTTTATTAAACACACAGTGGGTTTATGTTTTGATTCAGAGAAGAGTCTTTTTAACCAGCTATCAGAAACAATCTCATCACAGTTTACATGGTTAATTACCTTTCTTTTAGAAAAATCTCCGTATATCCAGATTATTTTTAACGACAGCTGCTCCGACTAGCTGCCTGAACTCACAGCGAGGGGAGGGGCGGGGCTTCCCGCACACTAAACTGCGCTCCGCAAAACCAGCTAGCTGATTGGCTGTTTCTCCTGAAAGGCGGGACTTTCTCCTTGAACCGGCACCACGATTGGTTAAGAGACACACAGCGGTCAGTGCATTGTCACCTGTGGCCTATATATTTTTTTATTTAGTATAATACGGGAAATTTACGGGAAAATACTAATACGGGAGGACGGCGGGAAAGAGGAGTAAAATACGGTAGTTTCCCGGCCAAAACGGGAGACTTGACAGGTATGAGTGTCACTAGAGTACTGAAAGTGACACACTTCATACGGATGTGATCATTAAAGAACAGAGTAAAAGGAGGATAATAAAGTAAAGTATACAGAGGACCGTTATTATAGATCATACAAAGTGCTCCTACATACTCCGTGACAAACATGTGAAAAAACATAGAAAAAAAACGTGGTCCTCATACTATGCTTAATTGGTGTAAAATCATGGCACTGGGGGAAGAAAAAAAAAACTAATTTAAGAATACTCCAGAATCTTCTAATTTCACCCTAGGGTAGTTCTGTTCATCTTCAGTACTGTACACTACAGCATTAAACATTCATGGAATGTGAGCATACTGCCCTCTGCTGGGGAGAGTAAAGAAAGGAGGCTAATGCCAATTAGTTCAGCACTTATATATATATATATATATATATAAATAAAAATCTATATCGCTAGCTCTGGGAAAATTAAGAAACTGTTTCTCTGATTTTGTTATTTATAGATATTTGAGTAAAATGAACATTGTTGTTTTATTCTATAAACTACGAATAATATTTCTCCCAAATTCCAAATAAAAGTAGTGACATTTAGAGCATTTATTTGTAAAAAATGACAAATGGCTTAAAAGGTCAGCTTGGTTTGATGGCTTGTGATCATCCACCTTACTCCATTTTTTATATATTTCAGAAATTTTCAACTTGGTAAAATCTAAGAAACTCGTGATTTTTATGTGGTCTCATTTTTGTCCCAGAGCTGTATATAAACATATATCACTGTAGATATTGTTCTAAACATTTGAACCAAAACCAGATGAACAAATGCGATTCTTACTGTACCTTAAAACAGTCACAGTTCCTTAAAAAAATGCAGCTTCAGACCATGGCTTCCAGTTTACAGTAAAAACAATAACCACAACTAAAAGTACTGTTCTTACTGCCCAGCACATACCTTTAAAAGAGAAATGAATAATGAACACAAAAACAGAACAATACTGACACAATTTATCACAAAAAACAGGTTTATTTAATATCTGTCTTTTTAAAATAATTAGATTTATTCTATTCATCAAACCCTTTCTTTTGATTTTTTTTCTAACATAAACTTAGTTGGGCCATCATAAAACACACAATATGCATGAAAGAGGAGGAGGGAGGGTAGAGAGGTCAAAAGAGAGAGAGAGAGAGAGAGAGAGAGAGAGAGAGAGAGAGAGAGAGAAAATGAGAGAGAGAGTGAGAGTGTGTGTGTGAGAGAGATATCAAGCCAAACAAATGAAGAAAAAATAAAATACATCTTCCTCATGTGTAAAATCCACACCCATGACTTGGATTTGAAATAAAACAGAATAAAACAAAAAACAAGAGTCCTGTGAACACAACAAATGATCTAACTCGAAGTGCTTTAGTCCCAACCCACCACTGCAGCTGGTATTTATTTTTATTGAGGAATAAGACTTACTGGATCCGCATTTTTATTCCCAAATGGGCCTTAAAATTACCCCACAAACGCCGGCTGTCATTCCGAACACTCCTGTAAAAGTCATCTAAGCTCTAGTCAATCGTTTCAAGGGCATCCGACTGTCCTGCCCTTCAAAACGGACCGAAGATAAGAGCAGTAGACAGTAGAGCTGCTCATGGCTAAAATGTCCAGAGTAAGAGGTTAAAAGAAGGTTAAAAAACACACTGAAGAAGTTCTGAACACTGCGCCACGAGAAAAGAAGAACAGTTCTTGACCGTCTAAAGTCATACTGAAAATGAAGCTAGGCTGAAGTTTCCAAGAGGTCTCCAGAGAAACACAGCACACAGCTGCTCACAAAAAAAGCAGGCTTTCATGACCTGTTTCACACGTTTAAAAAAATACTTCAGGGAGATAAAGGTTATGGCAACCTCTGTAGCCTACTGCTGCCCGTTGAAATTATGAAGCGATTCCTGTTTGACGGTACCAGTGCCAGACTGGCACCTGCCCTGTACAACAATAGAACTGGGATAATCACATTCCTGACATTCTTGAAAATAGTCTTCTTGAATTTCAGTGTTCCTTTTTCTCATCTGAGTGATTGTTTTGATACTCTGGTACAGTAGCCGCACTCGGAGGTGTCGATATATAAACGTAGTTGTGATCATATGTGATCAAGTCTTTCTTTGATGAGGTGAAGAAAAAAAATGAGACAAAAAAAAAAAAAAAAAAAAAAGAACGTGGGACGGACAAGGGCAGCCTCACAAGAGTGCATGATATCTCTTCGATTATGAGGATGCTTTGGGACCACACTCTTTTGAAACATGATGAAATGAGGCTCCTTTTCTGAAGCAAAGGGTTTTCCAAAAATATCCTTTCACCATAGATGATTATCTTTTTTTTTTCTTCTTTGTTTTTTTTTTTTCTTTTATCGTGTAGAGTGTACACAGAGTCTTTTCTCCCCTAAGGTAGATACAGCTCCTTTTCTTTTTTTATTGTCTATTGTTTCAGTGTAGTATCATTGTAAAGGAAACAGGTTGAAAGGGATTTTTTTTTTTTTTTTGAGGAAAGGGGGAAAAAAAGAAAAAAGGACAGGACAGACAAACGCAGGAGTGTACAGTAATTCATGTAGCACAAGAAGCATGGAGGGGGGGTGGTGTCCCTGTGGCAGAAAAAAAGGGCCATTGGTTGGAGGGGTGGAGTTAGACATCCATGTTAGGTGGGAATGATGCCATCGCTGTTTTGGATGCCCCGCCTCAGCTCCAACTCTTCCAGCTTCCGCCACAAGTCCTCGCGATCCTTCTCCTTCTTCTTTTCCCTGAGAGAACACGAGAGGAAGAGAAGCGAGAGAGTGAGAAGAGGAAGGGAAAAAAAAACTCCAAAAACTCCAAAAGGCTAATTCTTACGTTCTCTAATTCTTTTTAAAATATCAGGCGCAGTGTCTTACCTCTGACGGTCTGATTTGTAAGTGGCAGCAAGTTCATCAAACAGTGCGCTGTTCATCTCCATGAATGCTTTCAGCACATTGTAGATTAAAGCAGATATCGCTCTGAAAAAGACAAAGAAGGATGAACAAAGGCTTTGGGCCAAAAGCATTTAAGAACAAAACATACCTTTATATTGTATAACAGTGCATGTTTTACATTTTCTAGATTCTTGTGAGGTTTTACAAGGCTTGAGGTTTTTTAGGCTCTTGAAAATGAGCTTTAGAAAAGCATATACTTTTTTTTTTTATTTCATCTCGTTGATAAACAATATACCATAATTCTTTCTTAAATGGCTTAAGAGACTTTCTAGGCTAAACAGCTTTACTTAAACACAATAAGACCTGAATTAAACACACTTGTCAATTTATTTTAAAATGTTTACTGCAAAAAGAACTACAACTCAGATAAAAACATCTATTGAGGAATAATCAAGGCCTGTATCACAACAGAAACATTATAACAATAAACAACAATAATAACACTTATAATAATTATCTATTTGTGTTCATTCTTCAAAATTTGGGACCTGATCTTTAAATCTATTAATAATAATTTCTTTTATTTCTCTAAAATTTTCACATTGAAGAAAGAGCGCAGCTCGTTTTTTTCTCTCTTTTTCTCTCCATTCCTTTGTTTCTCTCAGTATGCCAATTAATTTGATTCATCAATCCTCTCAGATGTACTCAAGCAGTGAAAACGTTTGATATACGCTGTGAACTTCCTAGGCTAGGCTAATGTTGCTATCAAACTTTTGCACTAGAGAGCACAAGCCCAAGATATTTTAACCTTCTGGAACACAGATTATGTTTGTGGTTTACAAGCAGGGTAAGACTGATTTCGAAAAAAAGAGAAAAAAAAGTTAATCTAAATAGATAATAAAAATAGAGTATAAAATACCATATATGGCAACATAACCACCTAAAGTTCTTAGATTTTGTTAATGAGGCTTTAAAAATGTCATATACATGAAATAAATACAGTTAATTTATCTGTAAAACACCTCAAAATCAAAATCTACACAATATTGAAATCTACACTACCGGTAATTATGTTTTGTAAAACTATGATCTTAAATAGGGCCTTGACAATATTACAATATTTACTCTTATTTTTATAGTCTACATCACAATATGTCCCAATATGCTGTGTAAAGTATATCAACAGAAGTAGAAGTAGTATAAACTACATTTTATATTGGTTCAGTTTTTTGGATGGCAATTTCTTATAGCATCATAATATATCTTTATTCCATATTAACATTTCTAGTTATAAATACTCAAATACACTGCACAGAGTTCACGTTCCAAAACAGGGAAGGAGTTTATTTTAATGTGACCATTTCTCCAACCTCTCAACACACTTTCAGATTAGTGGGAGTGTGACTTAAAGACTAATACAGGTAAAACATCTCTGATTAGTTGTTCATGACTCATTCAGCTACCCAGGCTGGAAAGTTTCTTTTTTTAGCGCTTAGTTTTCGTAAGACATGAACTTGAGTGTGAAATGTATACTTAAAAACCTATTATACATCAAAGACTGTTTAAAAAAAAGAATGTTTTTTTCCATTCTATAAGCCCTTTAACACACACAACGTACTAGTCAGAAACACTGCTCTGGCTTTGGGCAGATTTAAGTGCTATCTACACTGCAAGATAAGTTCTGATTTTGAGAGCACTTACGGGTTCCAGTGCTCTTTGGAGATCCGGTAGAGACTGGCAAACATGATGGGCAGGATGACGCTGGAGTTCTCTTCAATCAGACTCATAATGTACTCATTGTTCCAGTAGTACAAGGCTCGCTCTGCCACCTGCCACACAGAGACGAAAGAGGATGACTACTTTCTTTACATTAATGTTATTAATGTAATATTAAACAGCGGTTGTGCAACGCTTGCGTGCAGACTGACTGCATGGTGCATGTGGACTGCAGACCTGAAAATGTGGGCTGGACACACATCTGGAGATCTGCTTGAACAGTGGCTCCTGGATCTTGACAAACTGTGTGGGCTCAATCACATCAAGGATCTCCTCCAGCTCTCCGAGGAACATGACCTAGAGTTCAGCAGAATGTTGGCAGAGCATCAGTCAATTCTTCAAATCAATAGAAGAGAATCCAACCAGTATGTATTTTTTATAACAGAGGTCCTGGTCATGTTATATATATATATTATTATTTTTAAATGTCATCCAATAAAGTAGTTCACAATTTCTTTGCAATAATATTGCAATAATTTAAGGTATTTTTAGATGTTGATATTCTTGGAGATATGATCCAATACTGAAAAACTTTATTATTTAATGAATATACTAGTGCAGAAAAACATTGTATAAACAAATTTATATAGCCAAAATATTTAAAAAATGTGTTTATTACAAACACAAACATCTTGAAAACAAGACTGTAATTATGATGTAAAAATGATGGAATGTACCAAAAGATGACCACCATAATAAAATGCATAATAGTTTGTGCATGCAAATTAACAACAATTAAAAAAATACCTTTAAAGCTTTACTGTAAATAGTAACTTTATTTACTTTTTTTTTTTTTTTTTTTTTTTAACACACTACAGTACTGTAGTGTACAATACAACATGGCACACTACTGATCTGCAATCAGCAAAAAAGGCAAAAACAGCTCTACACAAACGTACCTCTTTCTGACTGCAGGTTTTTGGCCAAAACTTCAACAATCCTCTTATCACCTGCAAAGTTACACACCTCGTAAATATGGACACAGACTTGTAAGAAAATAGTAAGAGAAGAGTCGTAAGTAATTCACTCACAGGTTCTGTTAGCGTGGGGTCTTTCTCTAGGAACTGTACGATACAGTACGCCAGCTGCAAGGGTCAGACATGTTGATAAATATGTTTGCTGGCTACTATACAAAAACAACTTTGTAGCATGTAGCATTATAGCATGCACGGTCATTTACTCATCACACTATTTACTACTTTTTCCTAAATGAGGTCTGTAGAAAAAAACATGCAAACACGCCCCAATTTGACTTTATTCCCCTCACTCCTCCTCAGTGTAACTCTCTCTGATGGACTCTCCTCAGACCCTGTGCGTACTCTCTCCCAGATGTATTATTCTGCAACAGCTTTGTATGTTTTCCTTTGTGGGGATAATGCATTCTTTCCTGCCGCTCACATTCCAACAGTACACAAACTCTCCAACTGTCACAGGCAGAGTGAGCGCATTTCGAAATAAAGCTTCAAGAGCCCTATCTAAGCATCCTCAGCAGCAAGTACAAACACGCACAGACACAAAAGTGCTGGAATACCTGTGCGTGGAAGAGGGACAGACTCCTGGCTGAGTGCAGGGGCAGCAACACTTTCACCAGGAACTGCTTATGTTCAGCTTTTAGAGGAAGTGCAAAACCATTGATGATGCTGGAGAATAATGGAAAAAAAAACAATGCAAATAAAAATACTGTCATAAAAATGTAAAAGCATGATGTTCCTTGATGACTTTTTAGAGGTCCTTCAATTTAAAACTGTAAAGGATCTCCTTAAGGTGCTTTGAGAAACCTTCAGGAAAAGGTTTTGAGAAAGAAAATGTTCCATACAAGCACATCACGCTTACTTGTAGGTTCCTCAAAGCATCTTAAGAAGGGTTCTCCAGTTTCAAACCTAAAACTTCCTCAAGGAACTTGAATATATATATATATATATATATATATATATATATATATATATATATATATATATATATATATATATATATATATATATATATATATCGCTCATCCACATACCTTCCCAAGATCTCTAGCAGCTCAGCCACTCCATTGAAATGCTCCGTTTCATACACAAACCTAAGAAGAGGGTGTACATTTAATGTTAGCAACATAATCTGTACCTGTTTTGAGCCTTGACAAAAAAAAAATAAAAATAAAAGAAATAAAGGCTGCCATCTTACCCTAGAAAAATGTTGTTGATCTGTTTGCGGATGAAGGCCCTGAGGCCGAGGAACTTGCCGTAAATTCTGTGCAGGACAGTCTTCAGGCAGTCCCTCTCCCGAGGGTCCTCACTGTCAAAAAGCTCCAGGAGCTGAGAGTATGAGGCAGAGGAAAGGGGTCAGAAAGAGAGCTCTATTTTGCAAAGACATTCCACATGTACAAGTGCTCCATTTACTGCAATTCACCATGCTGAATAATACATTTTCCTGTATTCAAGCAAGCTTTGCATTTTTACAACAATGGCTTTTTCCCACAAATATATATCATACCATATTTTTCGCACTATATGGCACACTTAAAATGGATTAATTTTACCCAAAAATCAGTGCGCATTTTACCAGCCAGCGCTAGCTCTTTCGCCAATCAGGGGTGAGTATCCCCTGTAGCCTGCTGCTAACCCCCGGCTAGCACTGTTGGAGAAGTATTAGCATTACCCGCTAGCTCTTTCAAAGTTCAGAGGTGAGTATTTTCGGAACACTCAGGGTTCCTCAGTGTAGCGCTGTCGGATGGAATAGGGCTAGCAGTTAGCCGCTAATGCTAATGCTGCAGCTTTAGTGGAAATCAGGAAATCTAAGCTTACTGTAAATAAACAGAAGCTCTTAACTCACCCAAATAAACATTTTTCTGGAGAGAAATCTATGTAGATTATCACCCAGCACTCATTTGACTTTTAAATAATTGACCGTTTTCTTCACTTAACTTAGATTTACAGACCTGCTGAATTAGAAGGAAAACATGACAATTCTTTACTAGTGTCCCATAATGTGCCTTATAATCAAGTGTGTCTTATAGTGTAAAAAATACACCATTTCACTTGTCAGTGGAGATTCTCAAAACACATACCTGTAGTACAAATTTTTGGTCAATGTATTTTTTGGCAATGCTGGGCTGAAATTCCTGACTCTCCAGGAAGCGAATGAAAAACTCATAGACAAGCTGGAAAGAAGAAAAAAAAGGTAGAAAAATGTGTCAAATATGTTAAGTGATAGTAAGGAGAGAAATCATGAATTTGTTCTATACAGTGAGGTGTCACCTCAAGTACTGTACCTGTAAGTGTGGCCATGAAGCCTCTAGAGTGGGTTCATCCTCCTCTGGGTCAAATTCATTACTGTCACTGGGCGGAAGAGTCCGGAATATGTTATAGGACACCTACAAGAGAAAATGAAGAAGATAATCTTAACGAAAATACTGAGACTTATAAAATAGTAGATCAATCTTTTTTTTTTTTTTTTGCAACAAAAATAGTCAATCAGCTTGTTGGTTGTGACCTGTAAAGGAGTGCTAGTGGACCACCAACATGGCTACTGTGCAGAAGTCAAACTATTAAAGGTGTTTTAATTTTCCCCATTATTTAAAATATGATTTTGAAACAATAATTAGAATTTCCATTTCAGGTATTTTGGTCTCTTTGTATTTGTAGAGATCAGAGCCTGGTTGGCACCTGTGTGATTAGAAACTACTGCCAAACAGCATTGTTATGATGGCTGCTAATTGAAAACAGTGTTCTATAAGGATTTTGTTCTCAGTCACCAATAACACTAAGCAAATGCTTATAAGCAAAATTACGCATGAAATCCAATCTAACTGTTCACATTCATGTCACAATTCTGCAAATTAGATATTTATATGACCTAGGATCAGATATGAAAGTGACACAAATCTGAAGTGTCCACACAGCCCTAAAAGTATCAGATCTGTATCACATTAATGCAAGAAGTCTCTTCAGTCTGGTAATGTAAACTTAACTGGAGGAAATTACAGCACAGATGAATTACAGGTCTGAAACTGTTATGATTTGCACCACTAACCATTTTGACGACTTCAGGATAAGTCTGCTCAGTCAGGTAGCCCCGGCTGACCGTCACATAGTCCACCAGCTCGTTGAGAGTGGAGCGCTTGTACTCCTTCATCTTGAGGTCAGACAGCGTGTCCATGAAGTCAAAAAGCGTGCAGCACTGCTGCAGCTTCTTCAGGAACAACTCTGGCTGCTCTTGGGCAGAGACATCTATAGACACACAGAGAGAGAGAGAGAGAGAGAGATAGAGAGAGAGAGAGGGAGATTGTGAGGGGGAAACAAAGCGAAAAGGAGAACAAAATGAAACAAAAAAAAAAAATTATTGACCAGACAAGGACTTGTGCATTTTTAACTTCTATACCTCTTTAAGGTCTACATGACCAAGGACCAATAACACTTCCTAATCATGAGTCAAAATGATTACACATTAATACTTTCTCTCAAAATCTGCCGGTCTCACTCCCTTACAGCACATTTGATAATTGTTATGGATTGTGGATAACAAGTGTGTAGAAGCGAGGCTTAATGAGGAGCCAGTGATGAAAAGGTTTATTATTTCTTTTATTACATCACCACTGCCACTAATGGGGGTCAACATTCCAGTGGTCCTTAACAAGTAACAGTGGAGAAAGTCATCATCATTTTATAATCAACTAAGGCGAATTTATAGATGCAGAACAACTTTCGCCCCCAAAGAAAAAATTGAGCTGATTGTTGATGCTACAATTACTATAAGGCTGCAGCTATCTAATATTTTAGTAAAAGTGTTCTACCAATAAGTCCTTTTATGGGGGCGCCGAGTGGTCCAGCGGTCTAAAGCGCTGCCACTATGAGCAGGAGGTCGCAGGTTCGAACCCCCGCTCATGCAGCTTTGCCATCAAGCTGCCGGCACTCAGAGGGAGCACAATTGGCCCTGCTCCCTCTGGGTGGGTAGATGGCGCTCTCTCCCCACATCACTCCTAGGGTGATGTCTGCAGCACAGGGCGTCTGTGAGCTGATGTACCGGAGCCGAGCCCTGCGCTTTCCTCCGAGCGCGCTAGCTGCTCGGCAGCTTGAATCAGAGTAGGCATGTGTTCGTCTTCACCCTCCTGGTGTGCTGGGGCATTACTAGTGATAGGGGGAGTCCTAATGAGTGGGTTGGGTAAGTGGCCGTGTATATTAGGGAGAAAAAGGGAAAAATTTGAAGGAAAAAAAAAAGTCCTTTTATTAATCAAGTAATTTTCGCTTGGTTAAAGAGAAATTATAAATACACAAGAGAAAACTTCACTTAATAATGAAGTTTCTTCTTCTAGCTCAGATTTTTTTTCCATAGTAGGAACATCTCTATGTCCTCTTTATTTTTCCTAATATTGAAAACTTATGGGAAAGTGCCTCAGGAGGGCCTGACGGCAGTGAATAGCAGGTGAGTGATCCTGAGGTATGTGCCTACCTTTCAGCAGCGGCAACTGCACCAGCTCAATGGGCTTGTCCTGAGATCTGAACTGAGATGAGCTCTGCGCTCGCTTCTGCTTTGCTTTCCGGACTGACTTCCTGGAGAAGCCGTCCACCTTATCTACGGACGGGGGCGCGGTGGCTGCTGAAGACATAGCCCTGAAAAAGAGAGAGGAGAGGATAGGAGAAAAAGACAGATAGAGGAAACGTAAGAGCAGGTTTTATTGTGAAACACTAAGAGATCAAAGACAATGATGAAAGTCAAAGTTCCCACACCGGATCAAAAGAGTCTACTATTCTAGCTAGCCACTAATGGCCTGCTTCTCAAATGGTATTAGAGGTCAGAAATAAAAACAGGCCTGCATCACAGACACCAAATCCTCAGCGGTTTCTGCTGTTTTATAGCACAGATCGCTGCATAAGGTAGATATAAGCCTTATAAATCATTCAACATTTGCATGGCTTTGTAACAAGTGCTGGTTAAGCGTGAACCAAAAATAAAAGGCCTAAGGATGTCCCCAATCTGATCATGTGATCGCAAATCCGGGCCGATAACATATTTGTGTCTGGATCGAGTGGAAAAGATCCATCAAAAATGTAACGTCACATTGTTTCTCCACAAGTTTACTATAGAGTCTGCTGTCGCTTTGATAAAAAAAAATATATATATATATAAAAAAATAGAAAATACATGCAGCTACACACGATTTAATAGAGTAGTCTTTGCAAACTAATTATCTTGGTAAAATATCCTAATTTATAAAGTATCAAAGCTACCCTGAGGTATTATAATACAATAAAAAGTCTAGTCAAAATCAAGTCAAGTCTGCCAGGCTTAAGCCAGGGTACACTATTATTACTTTAAACTCCATTCCAAAAAACAGATATACCAGCATTTAAATAATGAATCATGATCTTAATGAAGATTATTCACACTATTATTGGTGTGTGAAGTTTTTTTGTATGGTTAAAAGCTGCATATTAAAATGGAAATAATTAATATGGCTTTTTAGTATTTGTTTATTTTGTGATAAAAATTGGCCGTTTTAATACCATTGTTGCAATAGCAATTAAAATTTCATAAAAAAAAAATAAATAAATAAAAAAAACACACCTTAAATCTCCTTCAAGATTTATCATCTGTAGCAATTAGGGGTATAATTTTAAACCGGCTCAAAATACACTGTCCCAACTACTGCTGAGCGATATGATGATAAATATCGTGGGGACGATAGAAAAGTTTCTATCGTGATGCTTACCTTCTATCGTCCCTATCGTTTCTACAGTAACTTCATTAATTATTTATGCAAATTTATAAAGTAGGCTACAATAAAATGTATTGGCGTCGTCACTTTGAATAAACTCTGTTTATATAAGTGATAATAAAGTACTCTTTATGTTATTTGCCGGACCCGCCGGTTTGCGAATTGCTTTACGTTATTAAACTTATGAGAGCTGAACAATGGAGACGCATTGGTCTTGTGAAAAAATGAGCTACTGCATTTACCTCATCTGTTTTCATTTGATACATATATAGTTGCACTAAAAGGTAGTAATTCTCATTTGTGAATATTTGGTTTAATGTCACTTTGAAATAAAGTTGTAAAAAAGTAAGCAATAATATTATTTTGTCATATTTTTCGAAGAATAACTGAAAACATACTTAAATGTGGTATATCATGATATATATTGTTATCGTGATATAAAAAAATTCCATATCATGATGCATGATTTTCCCATATCGCCCAGCACTATTCCCAACATATGAATCTTGGATGGAGTGTCTATGGGTGATACATAATATGGAAGAAATAACACGTAGCCAGAGACTACAGAGGGAAAAAATTGTAAAGCAGTGGAGTCCGGCAATGTTCATAATGCTTTAAGACCAATTGTAATTTATAAGGCCTGATTGTAAATGAACTGTGAAATGGTGAATATTACTTGATCTTCAATAAACAAGTTACAAAAAAATATTGCCAAATATTGGATGTACAGCATAAAAGTTTATGTTGTTGGCTTATGGCAATTCTAAAACCACAGTGACAAGTGGTTAGATTGTGAAAGAGTGTTATGTTTATTTATGGTGTCATGTATTTTGTCAACTGTGCGTCATAAACAATAGAGAGTCTGGGTTTATGCCTCCACTCAACACAGGCCATTGCTGGTGCTTTCCATGGTAAATGTTTGTTGTCCAAAGACTCATACAGTATCACTAATTTAATCACATTAGTGTGACCGTGACTTTCTGGAACTCTGCATTGAAGCACTACAGGTGTGCATACTCATTCCAGACTAAAATGTGCAGTGGAATGTACAGTGGAATCACTGCACGGCAGAGGAGGTAGCAGCATGCTGGTCTTCCCCTGGACTGTTAGGTCTTACGTAAGAGCTCAACGCACATCCCCACAGGCCGCCAGCCCCGTGGGGATTAGAGAGGTCTGGCCTGACAGGAAGTTATCAGGCTTTAGCTCATTCCTCACTGACAGACATGCAGTGGAGGAAGAGGAAAGTACTCCTCACTACCTCACTACTCCTCACACAGCGCAGTACATCAATGCCAAGTTAAACAGTGTGCCAAGTGCAGGTTCATAATAGGAGCGCTGAGCATCACTCAAACAAACAATCAAAAACGTTCGTTTTGCCACAATATTCAAGTCCAGGGATACTTCATAAAAGGCTACATTAAAATAAATAACCATGTGTACGTCAATTTTCTTTAAAGCAGTGTTTTAGGTGTTGGAAAACAGACAGATCTGTAACTAAGTTTAATGTCTGTAGCACACAGACCACAGTCAGCCATGACATAGGTCTTCAATCAGATAATGTATTAGTCAGGATCAATTGCACACGTTATCACCAAGGCTGTAATATTTCACAAAATTCAGAACTCTGTTCATTATGATACAAGGTTGTAACATGGCTTGTTGTACATTTTTAACATTTAATATATTAATAACATTCTAAACGCAAGTCAAAATCTATGCTTTAGTGTGACTGAGATTAGACAAGCAGGATCAGTAAACACTTTCAAAAACGCATAAACTTTGTTTTAATTAAAGATTTGTTTTTTTAGCATATTTTCTGATTTAATTTCCTTTTTTAATTATTTATTTTTTTAAACTACAACCTTTTTCAAATCTTATCTTATTCCATTGCTCTATTTGCAGTTTTACATTATTTTACATTATTAACTTTACTTTGTCTTATCATAATTGTCAAATACTCAATTTTAGCTAATTATCTTAACATATTTTCTGCAATTAAGGCACACTTAAAATATTTAAGTTTTCCCAATCATCATCAGTGCGCCTTATGTATGAATTTTACCAGTCAGTGCTAGCTCTTCCGCCATTCAGAGGCGAGTACACTGGACTTTTGTAAGCATAATTACTAAGTTGAAACAAGCTACGTGGGATGAACTGCTAGCTAATATTGTCCTGGTTAAACAAAACACTCAGAGTTCCTCAGTGTAGTGCTGTCGGGCGGCATAGTGCTACTTGTTAGCCACTAATGCTGTAGCTCCTGTGGAAATATAGAAATCTAAGCTTACTGTAAATGAACGAAAGCACTTTACGCAACCAAATAAAGAGTTTTTAGGAGAGAAATCTTTGTAGATTAACATCCAGTATATATTTGAAGTACCCCCCACCCCTGTTTCGTACTAGTGATGTGCCTTATAAGCTGGATGAATATTATGTATGAATATAGACGTTCACTAATAAAATTGTTTTATTTGTTTTGTTTATTACTCCACAAAATTGTACTGGGGTTCTGCCCCCCTGTCTATATGTACAGCACTTTGAGCTGTTTGCTATATAAATAAAGTATTATTATTAATTATTATTGACACAATTCAGCACAATAGCCATGAGCAAAACAAAGGTCTCTATTTAAGTTTAGTGTAGCTAGCGTCTTACAGATGTGTTGGCTTTAAGCGCATCAAAAATAATTACAAGTTAGTTTACAGTAACAGGGGATTATTTCTATAATCTCAAGTTTGCACAGTAGCGATGCTTTTGTTTTAAATGAAGTAGATGTAAAAAAATAAAATAAATAAAAAATGCCATTAGGTCCTTGAGTAGTAAGCGCATGTGCGCTAGCTTACTGCTGCTAACAAAAGCCTTAAATAAAGCAACCCTGAACTTTTGTTGTATTGCAGTATTATGATATGCCAGAGACACAGGCTGTAGGGTGAACTGTAAATTGGCCCATCACACTAACACATAGTAATTACAGTACAGATGTAAGAGTACTTAAAAAAAGTCCAGTAACCTCAAGAAAAACAAGTTTTTCTCTAAAACAGAAACACAAGAAGAAACAGCACTCAGTAAAAACTTCACAGATGAAGAAGCAGCAGCCCATCATTCCACATAACTGGGTTGCTGGGTCCCTGTCAGTGCCAATCACGTCTGCTATGACACAGCAAATCTGCCTTGCATGGTTTTGGACTTTGTTTATTAGGCTATTTAAATGACAATGCATGTTAAACTAAAATGCTATATGCAAAGAAAAACAAATCTTTGCACCTGTGTGCTATAAAATGTTTATACAGTGAAAAAACTCCAAATGAGGGTCATTACCAACATAAATATTTCATTCTAATAAAAAAAGTCCACTCTGTGTTAGCTTTTCTGTACAGAGTATGCCCATGTTAGGTAATGCTGCTGGGGATCCTTTCTCCTTCCCTGAGCTGCAAAGTGAGGACTGAGTGCTAAAGTTCCTCAGAGAAGAGAGGAGGTACTCTCAAGATGTACTGAATCCAAATGAAATAGATCTTGATCTTGATACCAGCCTTGAGTTTAAATAGAGTTAGCATAGGAATGTAGTGGTTAATGCAGTGTATAAAACGGTCTATAACTCTAAATAAACTAATAAGGAAAAACACTGCATTTGTTGACGTGGAAATTACGAGCCGAGGTCAATACCCGATATTACTGTTGTATATATCTGCTGATGCCAATACTGATACAGATATACATGTTTATAACTTAGAGAGAGACTAGACACAAAAGTAACATTTACTTTCCTTACCCTTTTAACTTTCAACCAACTGTACGCAAACAATGAAATCTCCTGAGAATTTTTTTTCACATTTTTTTTGGTTCCAAATTTATTTAACTGGTCCTGACAATTTTAAACTCTCAGCCTTGTCCAATTGTAGTAGCTCAACCAGCACAGTTTGGTCCTTTTCTGACATGTAATATACAGTTCTGGAAAAAAATTAAACTCTTCAGTTTCTGAATCAGTTTCTCCGATTTTGCTATTTATCTTAGGTATATGTTTAAGTAAAATTAACATTGTTGTTTTATTCTATAAACCACAGACAACATTTCTCCCAAATAAAAATATTTTCATTTAGAGCATTTATTGTAGAAAATGAGAAATGCCTAAAATAACAAAAAAGACGCAGAGCTTTTAGACCTCAAAAAAATGCAAAAAACAAAAAAAAAAAATCATATTCATAAAGTTTCATAGAGTTTCAAAATTTGGTGGAATAACCCTGTTTTTTAAATCACAGTTTTCATGCATCTTGGCATGTTCTCCTCCACTAGTCTTACACACTGCTTTTGGATTTAACTTTATGCCACTCCCGGTGAAATAATTCAGCAGTTCAGTTTGGTTTGATGGCTTGTGATCATCCATCTTCCTCTTGATTATATTCCAGAGGTTTTTAATTTGGTAAAATCAATGAAACTCATTTTTTGTGGTCTCTTACTTTTTCCAGAGCTGTACATGGCAGCAAAATTCATTTTATTCTGAATATATCTGTATCAAATGAACTTTGCTTTTTCTGTTAGAATCTATAAATCTGTTATTATCATGCATCTAGTTTTTTGTTAACAGAATAAGGAAATCAATATTGTTTTACATTCAATAACCAGTTTTGTTTATATTCCTTCTCCATTTTGCCAAAGATAGATCCCATTGCTTTAGTAGAGCTCACTGCTAGTAAATTCCAATGGTAAACGGGACCTAACAGTAAGATGTACACTGATGAAACTAAAGCTGCTATAAATGCAGCCATAAACCTAGTGGAACTCAGGAGATCAGCAGAACTCCATGTAGGGATGTTTAAGTCAAATGTCACACATCTCTGAATCTATTCTCAGACCTAAAGCTCAGTAGCACCATGCATGTCCAAAAAATAATGTATAGTACAATGAACCACAGGGTCACCCTGACACCATATAGCAAGTAAAAGTAAAAAGTATCTAATACCGGAATAGATCAGAGAGGAGTTAAAAATTAACATCACACAGAACAAGGCACTCTAGTGTAGAATTGAAGGGTTGGCTTTCCATTCGCAAACACATGGGACACCCAAAATAGGTCCCAGATTATATGCATGAATCATTTGAAAGAAAAAAAAAAAACCCAGTTGGACTGAGACCAGTGAATAGATTTCCCTCAACACCACTCCAATAACACTTAGTACTGCATCAAGCACCAACACAGACATAGCAGTCCCAATCATTGTTTGGGGGGGCAATACATTTTCCTGGATATTTTTGCTACACACCAATATCGTAATTTAATGCCACAAATTTAATGATAATGTTATGAAATAATAATGTAGTTACACTCTTTAATGGGGAATTAACTTTTAATTAACTGGGAGCATACTTTTCTATTTACCTACCACAGTCTACTCTGTGTGTACGGAGCAACAGTTATTGATGCACTGGTTGACTGTGCAACTGGCTAAAACATAACAGACATGCAAATAAATCAATGGACGATATTATGGCCAATAAAAATAACTGAGGTATTTTTAATGTATTGCACTGTAAGTCAATAATGCTTATATCATGACAAACCTAAACACAGACATACCCAACTATCCACATGCAACAAGAGAAAGTTCTCACTGGGAATATTTTACAAATCAGGATTTCTAATTTAATTAATGACTGTATGATAGGACCTTTCTCATCTCTTCTACCTGGCTAAACTGAGAGAGTCACTTTAATAAAACACACCCCTACTCTTGGTGTCTACAAAAATAAAATTACTGAAGAATCAATTATACAGAATTTGGGTCTGATCACTTATCATGTAGTATATCTGATTCTACCATTTAAAACACACATTCATTTATTTTTGCTTTAAATTGTGCTTTTTTTTTATACTCCAAATCCTGTTTGAGAACCACGTCTGTTTTCCACTGGTATACTGAAGGATATTTACTAACCAGCAGTTAAGAAATACAACACTCATTTGCTCAGATGTAAATCATAATTTAGTCAAGAAGCAGCCTTAATCTGAGTCTGGAAAAGTGCCCCAGAGTAATATATCAGGCTGGATCAAAGGCTGAAGAAGAAAGTGATAACAGGCTAACAGCAGGCTTAGGCCAAGTAGCTCCTTCTGAATGACAGGGCCAAAATAGAAGCTAACATATAGTATATGGCTGAGTTAAGAAACGCTGCGTGAGCATATGGTATGTGAGCTGAGAGGGATTCCTTCCACGGAATAACACTATTGCATTTACAACTAAATATTTAGATGAGAGCACACACATTCCTGGAATGCCAACGAAAGAACAAGCTAGGTTGTTTTACTGTTCAATAGTCAGCTACTTGTTCAGTCATGAGAGAAGTATTCTAGAAATAACATACCGAAAGAGCTGCTAAACTTGTTTTTGCCCCAATATAAATCCATTTTAAATAATCTTAATTCACCAAACTTCATTTACTTGTAAAGATGCTGTGCAATCAAACAACAACAATATACTGCCATATCCCAAATGTGTACCCCACAGCATAACTAAAAAAAAAAAGCACAATAAACAATATCTGCCAAGCGAAAATGAGGATTTATAAGGCTACAAGTCAGGCTGTTCCTAAAAAAAGAGAAAGAGATCTTTAAGTCTTTAACTTTTACTGCTAAACCACAAAAGGGAGCATTCACGATTGTCACAGCAGAAAGAAGGAAAACAGTCTCAACTGTATTCTCATAATATTCTAACCAACAGGTGAGAGAATAGGGCCGGGCAACATGAATGTGAAATTTGCTTAGGAGAAACACAATGCATATGATTTGATTAAATTTAAACAAAGAAAAAAAATTGAAGTACCATTATTTATTTAGCACCCCAAAACACACCATGCTGGGCATTTAAATATTAATGACTGTGTATGTTATATTAATAATAAACATAAGACAGTTGCAATGTGTGATATTTCACTGATTCAGTGAACTGGATGTTAAAGAACGTGAAAAGTTGCTTTAATTGCAACATTTCTACATTATTTGTAGAAGAAGAAAATACTAGGGCGCACAATATAATATTAGAAAAAAACTGCTAAATTACTGCAAAACATCTGCCCCTTTGTAGCCACATCCTGGAACATATGAACAGTAAACTTTTTAAACAATACTAAAACGATATAGACTGCCGTAGACTGCACTCTGTCTCACTAAAAAAAAGACCCAGGATAATTTTTTTTAGAACACAGATAACCTGCATGGGAGGTTTTTGTATAATTTTAAATATATCAATATATAAAATGTATATGCCAGCCTTAAAAGAAAGCAAGAAGTTTTGTTTAAAAGTCCATAAACCTCTTCGTATAATAAACAGCTCCTCTATCAAGTTTTATATCACATTCCACCTGAATGTGGCCCTGTTGAGTCATGGGGCCCAAACCCTTTTCCTACAAACTGGGGCCTGACACAATTAAGGCAATAATTAAGTTATGCCAAACACCTATGGGTCATAGGCCTTATAGTGAACACGCCCAAAGTGTCTGAACAGTGAGTCCATGAAATGCATGACTGCAACTGCAAAACAAAAACAGGTGTGGAAGCTGTTGCATTCCCAAGAGCCTGTACATCAAGGCTTACAAAGAACAGCAATGCTTTGCTAATACTGCTAACAGCAGCAAATCAGCATGTGAGAGAAACAGAATAAAGAAGACATCATCACCAATTATCTGCAACCTTGGACTACCTTTAGACAAAGGGAAGCGAAAAAATGGAGATGCAGGAGTTCTGACTGGATCTTTCAGTACCATGCATAAATATAAGGGTTGATGCTGATATAGACAAGATGTAACACCATGGTATCCATACTACAGGTGAATATGACACTATCTTTCATTAAAGTAATACAGTGCATACCTTTCTCAGCATATAGTGGATATAGTTAGTGCTTCAGCAACACATTTTATTACAAAGACTAATTCCTATTGTTTAATTGGATGCAGCACACTGTGAATAAAATACACTGTACCAAACACATGATGGTATTAAAATATAGCTTATCTTCTGTAACTGTTGCATTTTGTCTGTCAAAATATCACAATAAATATTTGCATGTTGTAGACAAATGTAAGAATGTAATTCTACAGCATTTCTATTGGCAATCATGAAATTCTGATACAGTGTAAATAACTACCAACAGATTTACATTTTATGTAAGAAGTAAAATAGCAAAAATGGAGACAGCACTAAAATATACCTGCATGTAGTAATATGTGGGCCTATATGTTTGACTATTATGACTCCCTAATATCTACTGTGGCCTATGCTAAAAACATCAGCATCATGCATTTTGCTCCAAGTCAGTACAGATTCATCAGATCATAATTATAAACCCATGATGCAAATTAACCCCACTAATAGAACAGCACAGGGTCTCCCTTCACAACACAATCAGCGGGTGAAGGAAAATGAATGAATGCCATTGTTTTGACAAACACATGCATCAACATTTAAGAGTCATTCATGACACAATGCAAAAAAATAAACAAACAAGCAAGTCCGTAGAATCAATGATTTGGGCTGCGTGTTCGACTTTTTACTCATTAGCATGTGTTTAAATACATTTTATCTAGTATTTACCTTTGGTAATTTAACTTTGGTAATTTGATCTATCAGTTTAGAGCAAGTTTTGTTTAAAATAATAATAATAATAATAATAATAATAATAATAATAATAATTAAAGTATATTTTCATGAAGATATTTTTTTCCATTACACTGACACAACCCGATTTACGCTCAGGCTCTTGCCTAATAGATGGCAAAACTATTAACAAGTAGCTAAAGTGAAACTAGCAGATAGGGACTGGTCCAGCAAGAAGAAAGCTCACCCTGGGTCTTTTAAATGATCTGTGACCTAAATCCCAATTTAATCTAATCTGTAGATTAGAGCACAATGAATATAATATTTGACCTTAAATGTGGCAAAGAGCACATGCATACTGCGCCGATTTATATGCGACAGGTTCACACATCTAGTTTATTTTTCCTACAAGTGGAAGCTGTATGTGGTTGTGTTTATCTCTAAGCGAGGCTTTGTGTAAATGTGTGAAAATCACACTTGGTGATACTTGTGCTGGTTCCACTCCCTTTCGAGGTAAAAGTGTGTTTTTGGGCAGTGGCTCACAGTCCACATGCACGTGCTGCTCTGGTGTTCTGTGTGCGTGTGTGTATTATGAGTGAGAGAGAGTGAGAATAAGTGAGTGAGAGAGAGTCTACTCTACTGTAATGCAGCCGATTCGTTAGATGGATCTCATTCTTTCATTCAGGTGTGATAGAAAAGAAGGCATGTAGCTGCTGTTTTGGAAAAACTGACTTGATTGGTGGAAGAAAATGAGAACTACAATGTTTAGATGTGGAACTATTGTACATCTATTACATAGATACATAGTGGACCAACAGCAGCAGATGTCATGTCTCTCCAAACCATCACTGATTGTAGAAACTTCACACTAGACCTCAAGCAGCTTGAACAGTGTTCCTCTCCACTCTTCCTTCAGACTCTGCTCCCTTGATTTACAAATGAAATGCTACATTTATTGATGGTCAGTGATTTTTTGGAGAGACAAGTCATTTGCTGCTGTTGGTTCACTATGTTATATCAAGTCCAGTGCAGTGTTTCCCTGGAAAATCTTACAGCACTTCATGCTTCCCTCTGTAGATGCACTAAGGTGCATTCTGACTAGTTTGGAGTTAAAAGGTAAATGGTACATCGTTTTGTTATATTATTATTATAATTTGGGCTAAAATTAAGTTTACAAGGGATGGATGGATGGATAACTTTATTAACTGCAGCAGCCCACTGTATAGACACTGCTAAGATAGGTCTTTTTAAAATCTAATAAAAATATAAATTAATGAGTAAATAGCTCTATGATAAAATACAAAAAAGAATATAAGAAGTGTGCAGTGTGCAGTGTGTTACTGTGCAAAGTGTAAGTAAGATAGGTTAGATAGTTAAGTTAACTAGATAGCTAAAGTGTCACTCCACTGTAAACAACACAGCAGGTAAAGTGTCATTCTAAGTGTAGTTACACTTCATTATTACAGAAATAAACAGCAGGGCTTGGACTGTGGCTTGTCGGGTATCTAGAGATTAGTTGTGATGTAGGTTATGTATCTTTATCGAAAACTGACTCCGCACGTGCTCTAATTTGATTATTATATCTTCACCGTTTTTTGAGCGCCTGTCCTCCTGTGTGCATCTCCCGTTAGCCTGTTAGCTAACACAGCTAGCCTAGCTTAGCTAGTCCTTGGCGATGACAACCGAGTGGGAGTTTTCAGGTTAGCCTGGGCGGATGTTCAGTAACACACACACACACAGTGTTCAAACATACACACTCACCTCAACCGTCTATTCTCCGATCCAGCTGCCTCGACTCTTCACTAAGTGAATGTGCAGGGCGAGGGTGTAGCGAGCCAACGTCCCCGAGGCTCGCTGACTGTCCTAACCTAGCCTCACACGCTAGCTAGGTTAACTAAGCTAGCTAACAGCAGCTAGCAGTGATCCGCCGATGTTCCCCGATCAGCGCCGACCGCCCTGCCCGTGTGTCGGTCTACAGAGGGCGGGGAAGGCCCGGGTGGTCCTGCAGGCGGTCTACTTACTGAGCTCCACAGCAGGCTGCTGATGTCTCCAGCATTGCTAAGCTAGGCTAAGCTAAGCTACAGCGGGCAGACAGACCGTCTGGCTAATCCCTCCTCTCTCGCTACTGTTACCGTCCCCGCCAGGCTGCGGGAAGCGTCCGCCACCGCGACTCGGCTAACCGTAAACGGGACGTGGTGTCTGGCTACATCCCCCGCTCTCCCCGCCGCTCAGAGCCCGCGCCTCTCCCCCGCTGCAGCCCGCTAATACTCAGCTACAGACTCCACCAGCAGTATCGCCCCGTTCCGATAAGAAAACGCTAGCGAGCTCCACAGTGCCAAGTTTTTTCTCTCTCTCTCAAAACACAGCGCACGGCACTGGAACTTGATGACAGTTGTTTATGGGATGAGTAACTGCGGATTGGCGACGCCGAGCCGTCTGAGCGCTGCGGTTGGTTCGCGCTGCTGTCAATCACCTTTATGACCGCAGACACGCCCATAAAGTCAAACGTCGGTGACGCCGAGCCGCTGTGGCGGTAGGTTGCAGAGTGAGTGAGCGTGTCTGAACAGGTGTTCTGTCTAAACGAGCTGACCGTCAATATGTGCTACTTACCGGCATTGCGCATGCGCTGGCCGACATGTTCAACATGTTCACGTGTTTTTCATGAAAATTCGGTTTACTTCGGGTGCATCAAACAGCTTGAACTTATTTTTATTATTTGCTTGAATGTGACAAAAGTATGTGGCCCCTAAGGTGACACAATGTATACAATTATATTATACATATGCATGGCCACGACTTATTAAAGCTTTGGAACAAGATCATAATGCATGGCCACAACTGGCCGCTACTATATAATTAAGTCGTAGGGATGACTTATGTTTATGTTGATTCAACACTGATTTAGCATTATGCACTTATATGTATGATTTTATTAATTGTAATTTTGATTGCATATAAATATACTTATACCCTGTACTGTGGTCTTGCAGTGTAGAAAGGGACATTTAAATAATAATAATAATTATTATTTGAGGGTACCACCTTCAATTTAAAAGCATTGTGAGCGTAGAAGAGCTCAGACACCGATTCAAAACCTTCCAATGAACGTTAATTCAGTGTCAGAATTTCAGCATTAACTGATGCATATTAGGCAATGTTAAATAAAGGTAATTTAAAAGTTGTTTTTTCCATAAGGAAACATTAAACATGTAATTCATTACGTTTACCCAATAATATTTCTATCGTGTATATAGTTTTGATATAGTCTGATATAGATTGCTAGAAGAATTATATGATTTCTATGCTTTAAAGCCTGTCGACACATCTACCCTGCTGTTCTATTAAAGCTGCCTTACCTATAAATATATTTATACATACTCTATGGTAGCGCGTTTTGACAGGGTAGCACAAATCGACAGTACACCAGAGTGGAACAGAAAGGCCCGGATGTGGAGGAATGTCACAGCAGCCTTGCTTCACTGTGCTGTATCGCGGGTGGAGAGCTGAGTGTCTGCTCGTGTTTACACACGGATTAATACAGCAGCCGCGGGCCATTCTAACATTTTAACAGCTATGAACTGATTCCGCCTGCTTTTTTATTATTAGAGGAGGATCTGAGAGATTGTATCTCCCCCTGAGTTACTTACTTAATCCACACTCAGAACGAACACTACGTTACATAACCCGCCTGACACTGAACCGTGATGGTGTTTCCCCCACTGATGTCTTATTTCTATCATTTCTACTGTCTAAGCTTTGATTTACAGTTACATATTAGCCGCATATTAGGAGCAGCAATATAATTGGTTAAATTTAAACAGCCTACTTTATGAGACAACCATTAATACATCTTTTTAGTTTTTTTATGTATAAATGCAAACTTTATCCATATCTGCTTCTGAAGGTGAAACTTTTGTTTTGAATTTACAATTAGCTGAGTTGAGTTCATGGGTAATTATCAGTATACAAGGTGGACAAGGACAGGGTGGTCAGTAACAGGTTGGACAGTAACAGGATGGAGAGTGACACAGGGTGGACAGTGACAGGATGGAGAGTGACAGGGTGGACAGCGACAGGATGGAGAGTAACACAGGGTGGACAGTGACAGGATGGAGAGTGACACAGGGTGGACAGTGACATAGTAGACAGCGACAGGTTGGAGAGTGACAAATGGTGGACAGCGACAGGGTGGACAGTGACAGGATGGAGAGGGACACATGTTGGACAGCGACAGGTTGGAGAGTGACAAATGGTGGACAGCAACAGGGTGGACAGTGAAAGGATGAAGAGTGACAAATGGTGGACAGTGACAGGATGGAGAGTGACACAGGGTGGACAGCGACAGGACGGAGAGTGACACAGGGTGGACAGTGACAGTGTGGATAGCAAAAGGATGGAGAGTGACACATGGTGGACAGCGACAGGATTGAGAGTGAAACATGGTGGACAGCGACAGGATGGAGAGTGACACAGGGTGGACAATGACAGTGTGGACAGCAACAGGATGAAGAGTGAAACAGGGTGGACAGCGACAGGGTGAACAGTGACAATGTGGACAGCAACAGGATGGAGAGTGACACATGTGGACAGTCACAGGATAGAGAGTGACAGGGTGGACAGTGACAGTGTGGACAGCAACAGGATGGAGAGTGACAGATGGTGGACAGTGACAGGATGGAGAGTGACAGGGTGGACAGAGACAGGGTGGACAGCAACAGGATGGAGAGTTACACATGGTGGACAGTGACAGGATGGAGAGTGACAGGGTGGACAGCGACAAGATGGAGAGTGACACAGGGTGGACAGTGACAGGATGGAGAGTGACAGGGTGGACAGCGACACAGGGTAGACAGTGACAGTGTAGACAGCAACAGGATGGAGAGTGACAGGGTGGACAGCGACACAGGGTAGACAGTGACAGTGTAGACAGCAACAGGATGGAGAGTGACAAATGGTGGACAGTGACAAGATGAAGAGTGACAGGGTTGACAGCGACAAGGTGGACAGTGGCAGGGTGGTCATTGACAGAATAGACAACAACAGGCTGGTCAGTGACATGATGAACAAGGACAGAGTGGAGAGTGGCAGGGTGGACAGTGGCAGGGTGTTCATGATGACCTTGTTCTGTTTCAAAGATACATTCTGATTTTCTATGAATATTTTCAAATACTTTTTTACAACAGGGTGGATATCTTAAGAAAATATGAGAAATATTAAGTCAAATTGACATTAATAATTCTCATCATGCAGTAAGAGTCTTCAGTCCCTTCAAAATAAAAGCGTGTGAAGGTTGTGATCAGTGTAACCAGGAAACACACATTATTATTTATTTATTAAACGTATAATTATATTAATGTGTTCTTTCACAGTAAATGTGGAAAATGTATTACTGAATATTGAATATCACTGTTTTGTGTCATTAACATAACCTTACATTAACATATAAGAGCCTAGACCCAATTCTGAATTTTAGAATATAATATTAATATAAATTCAAAAATGTATAAATTCAGTGAGCAGCTCATTCTTATTTTTTTTTTTTTCATATTGTGGACACATGACTGTAAATATTTTAAGGTTAAATTGTTGATGCAAAAATAACAACTGCAATATTATAATTTGTATTTTAACATTTTGCACAGCAGTCAGGTCAGAATTAGTTACATGGAGCATAAAACATTTTATTAAAGCATTTAAATAGTTGAAATGGTTGGATCAGATCAGAGCTGTAGAAGCAAAAATACACTTTTAAATTGAGGTCAGATGAACAAGCACAGATTCACACACTGTCCTGTGATGCTCTCAGGATGCACAGTATGTGTCACTGAGGGACTTCATAGATTAAAGTGACGGACAGAATACTGTAGGGAACTTTCTACATCTTGTAAAGGGTGTGACACAAACGTCACCATGGGCGTGTTTGGGTTAATGTTCAAATCTCTGACTATTTAACAACAGAAGCAAGGAATAATCGTCATAATTCCAGCTATATATCACACCACGAGGTGGCGCCAGTGATATTTTAACCGTATAGGCCTATAAGAACTCAGTGGAAATAAATTATGCTCTTTTAAAATTGAACACTTTAGAACATAAATGCAAACGTATAGCAACAAACTGCGCAAATAATAACGATATCATTACGAGACAAAAGGTACAAGGCCTGAGCAGTACAAGCACTGCAGCCAGTACTTCTAATCTCAGATATTACTCTAATTCAACTCCATTAATACTATGCCAGGCATGTGTTGCTTTGCTATAATGTAAACTGGAGCAAAGTTTGGTGTTTGTAAGTGAAAGCACACTACCTTAGGCAGATAAAAAATTGCCTCATGGATTGTTGTGTCATGTAATAACTGCACTACTGAACTTTGGCACGTTTTCCATATTTCACTGCTGTAGATAATCATGTACTTACTTGTAAATAATATCCACAACACATACTGTTATTATGTACATATTTCCATCCTGGATGTAAATTTACACCAATTTAATATTTTTATTTAGTTAGTTTGTTATTTCTTTCTTTATTGTATATTTTCTACGTTTATCTTTTTGCGGCATACTTGGTGAGAATCAAAGAAAAAATTGCATTTGTGGTGCAACTATTTTTACACAGCACTGACTCAAGTGATTTTTTATTTATTTATTTTTTTATTGCTTACTATTGCTAAGAAACACATTTCTGGACCTCATCATATTTGAAGTTAGTAATATTTATTTCTGATATCTGGGTTTATACATGTATTACGTACCTTTTGTGTCCACAGCGTAGTTATATTTATAAATATGTATTAATTTTATACAAAACTGTGTAATCATGTATTATGATTTGCTCTGAATGAACACATTTTTAGAAATATAGAGGAGTGTAATCCTGAACATTTTGTACACTAGTACTGCCTGGTTTTAACACTATTTTGTTAAAAACATTGTGAAAAAGTTCGGAAGATTTTTTTTTTTTAAATAAATGAATTATGCTTTTTAATTATTCATTCGGCTATTTTTATAAAAATGTCAAACTATTTAAACACATCCAAGAATTCACCCCTTTAAGTCCACCCCTTTAATAAAGTAACCTTTGACATCACTAGTTATATTTGTTTTATGGACTGTTTTAAGACACCTGCTAAATGTTCAGCAATTAATATTATTAATTTCACTTAATATTCATAATATTGTGTCAGCACAGTCTTCACAACGCACACTACAGTGGTTCCTACCTCAGTCCTCAGATACGGCATATCCACCTCCTCCCCAAATCAGATCAATTCCAACTCAGAACCATAAAAAAAATGGAGTTGAATCAGGCTCTCTGCTGCTTGACCTGGGAATGTTGTGAGTGGAAATGCAGCGTACACTTATTTGTGTGACTTTCCTGAGAACCGGTTTAGGGAGACACTAAACTAACCTTCATGAATTTCACAACATAACCAAGTCACATATTTGTGTTTGTTTAGATAGTTACACAGCAACAAGAGCTACTTACACACAGCTCAGAGAGTACACCTGTTGTTACATATTTAACAGCACAGAAAGCTGCATTTTCTTGCTGGCCAGCTGTTTGAGCAAATCATTTAACCACACTATTCAAGTGGTGAATGATTTAAAGGTACCCCAGAATGTAAATGTATTTATTTCTACTGAAAAGGCATAGTTGGCTATAGGAGAGCTTGGACCCTAGAAGTGAGATACCAGGAGTTTCAAACAGGCTGAACCATAGACTGTGTATAGCTGGACAGAGCATCGTCTCTCAAAAGTGAGGATACCACAGGTTGGGCGCCCCCTGCTGTTCGGTTTCAGAAAGCTGTGTAACCCCACCCATCCCCATAGGTTTTAATAGCAAAACAGACAACTTTCAATCACGTTTTTTTTATAATATACTGTAATTCTACCTCCATTATTTAAATGCAGCAGCTAGTGTATCCTCTGATTATATTTTTAAATTTTTATATCCCCACATAAATCGTTTTTTAAAACGTTATTCAGCTCTTGGTCTGAGACTGACCACGCCCACCCCACCAGTTTCAGGCATTCTTTCAAACACAGAGAGCAATAAGAATCCAGTGCACAACAGCCGCAAATTTCTTTTTTCAATTTAAATTTCATACAAATGTTATGTTTTATGTTATATTTATTCTTTAAGCAAGTGTTTCACTTCATTAAAAAGCTCACATTAGTGAGGTGTGCTAAATATTCATGCACAAAGTAGGTAACTAACTAACTTGCTAGCTTTCTGACTAGGCAACTAGCTAACTCACTAGCTCACTGACTAGGCAACTCACTAGTTTACTGATTAGGTAATTAGACAACTCACTAGTTCACTGATTAGATAATTAGATAACTCACTAGTTCACTGACTAGGTAACTATCTAATTCACTAGTTCACTGACTAGGTAACTCACTAGTTTACTGATTAGATAATTAGATAACTCACTAGTTCACTGACTAGGTAACTCACTAGTTTACTGATTAGGTAATTAGATAACTCACTAGTTCACTGACAAGTTAAACTCACTAGTTTACTGATTAAGTAATTAGATAACTCACTAGTTCACTGACTAGGTAACTATCTAATTCACTAGTTCACTGACTAGGTAACTCACTATAGTTCACTGATTAGATAATTAGATAACTCACTAGTTCACTGACTAGGTAACTCACTAGTTTACTGATTAGGTAATTAGATAACTCACTAGTTCACTGACAAGTTAAACTCACTAGTTCACTGATTAGGTAATTAGATAACTCACTAGTTCACTGACAAGTTAAACTCACTAGTTTACTGATTAAGTAATTAGATAACTCACTAGTTCACTGACTAGGTAACTATCTAATTCACTAGTTCACTGACTAGGTAACTCACTAGTTTACTGATTAGATAATTAGATAACTCACTAGTTCACTGACTAGGTAACTCACTAGTTTACTGATTAGGTAATTAGACAACTCACTAGTTCACTGATTAGATAATTAGATAACTCACTAGTTCACTGACTAGGTAACTATCTAATTCACTAGTTCACTGACTAGGTAACTCACTAGTTTACTGATTAGATAATTAGATAACTCACTAGTTCACTGACTAGGTAACTCACTAGTTTACTGATTAGGTAATTAGACAACTCACTAGTTCACTGATTGGATAATTAGATAACTCACTAGTTCACTGACTAGGTAACTCACTAGTTTACTGATTAGGTAATTAGATAACTCACTAGTTCACTGACAAGTTAAACTCACTAGTTTACTGATTAGGTAATTAGATAACTCACTAGTTCACTGACTAGGTAACTATCTAATTCACTAGTTCACTGACTAGGTAACTATCTAATTCACTAGCTCACTGAGTAGGTAACTAGCTAACTCACTAGTTCACTGCCTATGTAACTCACTAACTCACTGACTCAGTAACTTGCTAACTCGCACTGACTAGGTTTCTATCATACTTTGCGCATGAATAATTACCACACACCTCCCTAATGTGAGCTTTTTAAAGGAGTGAAACGTGTGAAGGTGTTGTCTGCTGCAGTGATGTTAGCCAATCAGAAGTTATATATTTGCATGTATGAATATTCATGAGCAAGAACCGAAATCCTGTCTTTCTTCAGAGACCTCTAATTCAGTGAAATAAAGCAGGGCTAAATAAAAAAACCTTAAAAACGATGGAATGAGACCTTTAAAATACAACTCCTACCAAATGAAAAAAATTATGTTATGTAAAAATAGTTTCTGGTGCTGTGGGAAATAAAAATAGATAATTTGAGTTTAAGTTATTCCCTTGTGGGCTACAATACACACATTCATAAGACTGTACAAAAAGACAACACGCATGGAAACTCAAATACAGTTTTTATTTTGGTCTAGTTTACAGACAGAGTGATGTACTCAACCAAGCATGTGGAAGTCCAAACAAGCAGGTTAAGATTTAATCTACTGAAAACACATTGACCGTCAAGTGTCACTTTACAGTATTCTCCCCTACTGCTGACTGTATTAGATCAAAATTACAGTTCTTGTTTTTCCTCTTCAAGATCATTGGGTTAGATCAATGTTAACAGCATCCATGTTAACAGCAGTGCATAATAACAGCAGCATATCAGTCTCTGACCTACTGAAGGTCAGTTACGAGCCTGTATCTACCACACATCTTACTGTTCAAATCTATCTGTAAGACCTGGACTACCTGGATGTTGAATGTAATAAGTAGATATTTTACAAAAAATGGTGTGAGATTTTCAAATATGATCAAGATATGAAAAGTCCAGCTATCAGAGACCCACACAGACATCTGAATCAGTATTATAGGAGTACTCCAGCATTTTACAATCTAAACTCTCTGCACTGTTTCTATACTACTTTGGCGTTTGGTTATCATAAAAAACGGAAAAAAGAAAAAGAAAAGTGATTTCTCTGAAGAGAAACCTCTTTCAAGAGAAGCCAATATGTGTGCTAGAACAAACAACATGCCCATATTAGGAATGGCTGTGATCAGGCCCTGTGTTCCAAACCTGAACTTTTTTCTCCCAAATGATACTGAATTCTCCAAATTATATATAAAAAATAAAAATAAAATTCCTCATATATATAGGAGCACTGTTTTAACCCTAAAATGGCCTTTATTACTTTTATTCCCCATCAAATTTTACATACATCCAGCCCACTATCGCAAGTCTTTTTTTTTTTTACACTAAACACAATGGGTTGCTGCACATAACCAGACTGTAAGCTAATACCAATGCTAGACCAAGCTGCTAGCCGACTGGCTTTTTACCAGATCTTCTCCCAAATATCTGTGATATTTTGCCCATGCCAGTGTCCACAAAGGGTAAGCAATCACAAATGTAGTCCACAGAGATTAAGTTGAGAAATGCTGAAGTATTACTGTAATTTAAAAGACAGAAAGACATTCATTCAATAAAATAATGAAAAAAAAAATAAAACACATACTTAAACATGGACTGCGACACTTGGATAATGACTCTTCCACAGCCTTAGGTATTTAACTGGGACACATTACCGGTAGTTTACTTCAGCACAAGCATTGGCAAATCTAAATGTCTAGATTACAACTCCCTGGAATTTTTATGCCTACATTTACACCATCAACATTGAGAGATAGCGTTTGATATATGCCACTGCAGTATGCAGTACTCACCCAGCCTCACAACGCCATGAACTGACAAACAAAGCAGATTCTTCACCTGTCAGCTACGAGTGCATTTTAATACGTTTTATAAAAATGTGAAATTCACTGGACCAAACAAAAACTATAGTTACAAAATACTTCTCTTTTCACACCAAATAAAAAAAACAACAACTAAAAGAAATATGACATGTAGTTTCCTTTCATCTTTGGAAGATCACTTTTCATTATTTGTTGGTTTGTTAATTAGCATTCATATCTACCCACTCAAAAGGAGTGGCAATCCCTTTGACAGTCATTCATTTAAAGAGGAAAACCTTCTCCTCTTGTTCCCTCAGAACTTTACTACTTGCAAAGTAAAGCCAACAGTGGAAATAAGACCGGAGTTTAGGCAGCCCTGTGCCAACTCCCTTAAAAAGACCACCCAGTACTGCCACACACGTAGCCTGGAACAAGCTCTGTTCCTCCAATCTCTCTATCCCTGTCTCTGTACTGGGCTGTTTGGATATAACCTAGGACTAGGATACAACCTGAGCTCAGCTTTGAGGGAAAGTTCAAAGCCCATCAGCGCTGGGTTTGTGTACACACACACATTCACCAAAAAGGCTCAAGACTCATGCTCAATATAGTGGGAAATGAGCCAACATATTGTTAGGAAGCAGAGAGAAAACAATGGTGCAGGATGGGTGTAGGTAGAATGGCTGCTGAGAAGAAGGGGTGGAGATCAAACAAACACGATCCACACATGACTTAGTTGAATGTTGTTAACAGAGCAGGTTTTAAAATGTTCAAAATAGGGCTGCACGATATTGGAAAATATTGCCACCAAATTTGGCAAGAAGTCAACAATCCAACATGATATTAATAATGCAATATGAATATCCATGATTGACGTAACATACTGTAAAAGGTCTTGGGTAGATACCATCTGTAATCTGCTAGATATTGTTATGTAAAATCTGAAATGTGTGATTTGTTTTTGTATCAAGCTTCAAAAAGCTTTAAAATGTCATTTTTACATTGCAGAAAACATTGCATTTCCTGCAATGTGACTCTTGCGTAAGTGTAAATTGTGATGACAATGCTAAAACAATATATTGTGGAGATCTAGTTCCAAACATTACATAGTTCCATTCAAACTCTCTTACAGTTACATCTCTGAGACACAGACGGTGCTGTTCTGTAGTTCAGCTTAACAAATACTGCACAACTTACTCTAAAGGTCAGGACTACTTCATTGGTCTTCAATGGAGATTAAATCCTCAGCTGATGACCAGTCCCTCATTCCCAATATAGAGTTATGCATGCCATGTTTAGGCAAAACCAAAGACAGAATGAAAATTCTGTAGATTTAGGACTAAAACAACAACACAACAGTGATAAGACAACCAAACATAAAAAGAATAAAATGGATAAAAATAAGGATTCTGATCAAATTGGAAAAGTTCAAGCCTTATTTGGATAGAGAGCAGTGGCAGACGATGATGTATTACTGGCCTACACAGAGGCAGAACTTCAGCTGCAGATTCTTCAGGAAAGGTTCAGGTGGTTGAAGAGCAGGGGCACTAGGCAGGCACAGCAGACGGCCACCGTGCCGTACACCAGGAAGCGGTAAGTCAGCTCCACATGAGGATTCTGTCTAGCCTTGCGCACGTCGTCACAGGGAACGCCAAACATTCTGCAAGCTAGTGGGATAGCCACGGCCTTCATGACCGCACGCACAGCTAGCAGCACAGCCACGCCCACAAGGAGCCGCAGAAATGAACGTCCTAGCAACGAAGAGTCAATAGTGGGCATCTTGAGGGGCAGGGAGGACAGCGGAGGGTCATTCTGCAGACCCAGCTGGTGGTTGAGATGGCAGCCCAAAGCACCTCCAGCTCCAGTGGCTAAAGCCTGAGCCGTGTCCCCTCGAGACGTGCTCCAGGAGTCCAGAGAGAAAGCCACGAGCGACAGGCCGATGTGCAGCAGCAGGATGACCAGAGGCGCATACCTGCTAGACAGGTAGAATGTGTCAATGTCGTCAAACACAGGAAGAAAGGCAGCCAGGATTAACAAGCTGTAGAGGAAGCCCATGATCACCTCCTGAAAGACAAGCACAAGACAAAAAGATAAGTGTAGAAATATAAAACATTGAATTACATACATACTGTTTTTTTTTTTAAATAAGCAACATGTCACAAACCTTATACATCATGTCCATTATTGTCAATCAATTCGACAGTTGTAACCAACAGAAACGTAAGGTTTGGCTGTATAGTTATCAATAGTTATTTAGGCCCAAAGACCATTTCACCTATTTTCCATACTATTAGGTCCTACAGGTGTGATGACTTGTTGAGACAGAGCGATGAGCGAAATGCTAAGGTTACACAGCCCTCCAAAAAGAGATTTTTTAGAGGCACACTCCAAAGTGAAGGTTTTAAAAAAGAAAAAAAGAAAATCACCAACAAGATGGCTGCACACGCCAACAAAAATAAAAAAGAAAATATGATTTTTTTAAATTGTTTTTTATTGTTTTTCAACCCTTGTTGAGGGGAACACTCTTGGGTGACCAATCCACTGTTTTGAGAAGCTTCTTCACAGATTCACTGATAATTTCTGTCAAATAAACAAGCTTAAAAACTAAAAACTCATGCTTTCCTCATATGAAAATGCTTTTTGAACCATGCACATTTTCTGCTCAAACATGTTCTCAAATATGTTATAAGCTCAGACATTACAAGAGTTCTTTACAAAAACTGCATTAAAAGTAAACTAAAAGTTTGGAGTTAATATTTTCCAATGCTTTAAGCTGGTGAAAAAAAAAGCTACTGCCACTTTTCCCACATTCCCACAGAACAGGCTCAACATTAACATCAGCACTAAGGGATAAACCCCTCAGTGAAAAGCCAATGTATCCATGACAACTTACAGAGTGGTCTGGCAGGCAGGATTCAGTCTAAACACAGACCACCTATCACACATACTAAAATGATCTGATATTTTTGGCTCACACTACACCTCGCCCTTTTGGTACAAGTGTGTTAAATATTAGTGTAGGTAAGTGACTGTGCTCAAAATAGGTGTGTGTGTGTGTGTGAAATTCCAAACACACCAGAGGATTCACAAAACATACACACCATAATTTTCCTTTATTGAGAGAACATTCATTACACTTTGGTCGACTTTCACTATAATGTATTTTAATTAACATCACTGTACTTGAATGTCACAAGACACATTACTAGGTATATTTTTTAAATTGAAGTACAGAGCATAATGCAGATCTGGCTGTCCACTTGTCCAGCTATTAAGGTTGTGTACCGGCAAGAACTTGACGATACAATACATTTCACAACATGGGGGTTATGATTGAATACATTGCAATTTTTTGCAATAACGTAAGCAAGAAGATGTACTGTGCTTGTTTAAGTCAAAAAAAAAGTCACATATGACATCTGAGCACAATAAACATTTTTTTACACAATCAAAATGGGGGATCTGAAGACAAAGCACAACACGTTATCTAGTGGTCGTGGTTTAAACACAATAACAAAATTAACCACTGTATCCTTACATCTAAACTAATTAATAAAATATTAATATGTTTTGTTTTTAAGTATTGCAATACTTTGGTATATTTTCTTATACCTTTACAGTGACATATACCCATACAAATACAGATATGTGAAAGCCTGGCCTACAAAAATGATGTCTGAACGAATTTCCTCTACTCTAATATAATTTAACATGGTTTAAAAATATAAAATAATTTCTAAACAAACGAAATATTTAATATTGAGCTTATAGCCCAAGTGCAAAAATACAAAATCAGTAATATGCCCTGCACAATCCTTTAACCGAAATAGACCAAGTACAGTTTACAATGACTGTCCTCTAATATAATCAACAATGTTTAAAAATATAAAATACTTCCTGAACAAACGTTTTTTTTGTTTGTTTTTTTAAGCAAATAGCCTAAGTGTGAAAACACAAACAGCAATTTACTGGGCTGGCTTGCGCAGCGGAGAAACCGTGCAGCAGCAGCCTCCCTAGCCTGCTTACGCAGCGAATAAGCCGCGGTGTGGGGCAGCAGAAATTCCGGGATGAAAACACAAAGAAATCTGGGCTAAAAACACAGAAAAAATATGGGGTGAAAACACAAAAATCCGGGATAAAAACACCAAAAATCCGGGGTGAATATGTCTCGTCGGTCAGAGCAAATTGAACATTTTTCAGTGGATTAAAGGGGCTGTGATTTGCTTTTTTTATTTTATTTTTTTTACCTCTTTTTTTAAAAACGAATATTCGAATATTCGCTTCGAATCAGTGCCGAATATCCGGAGCTCAAAAAACGCTATTCGGGCCAGCCCTACTTTGCTGCCACTTGAACTGGTTCACTGCATAAAAATGGATAGCTAAATTCAGGAGGATTACCTTAATTATTCTCCAGTGTAACCTCAAACCAAGAACAAGACACTTCAAACCTGGACACAACTGTGTCTCAAAAGGACAATGACCCTGAATAGTCAATTCTGACTAGAGCAGTGTTAAAATATCCTAACATTTTTGTGCCTAGAGCCTCTTTTATAGTTTACAGAATCTGTTTATAATGTAAGGGTTGTATACTAACTAAAGTATTTGTTCTACAACACGCCAGACACAAAAGCACTTAGGATCTTTTAAGAGTGCACCACTATAAACTATATGGGGCAAACAAAAATAACAGTTTCTGAGACTACACCACCACAACAATCCCTGGTCTGAGCTGAGGACAAACGTGGAACATAAGCATTTCTCCTGCCAGTTCCTGAAGCAATTATCTGCCCGTCATACCAACATCCTGTTTTTCACTCTCTCAAGGCAATCTGGCCTTCCTCTTTATGCGCATAACACTTCTCCCCTTCCGATATCAGCTTGCTTTTGTCTGCCTTACTCTAAACTATTGTTCTTCACAGGTCGATTTCTCTCCTTTTTTCAGTGACATCACATTCAGTGGAGTTTCAGAGGCTTTGGCACTTTTCAGATACTGTCTGCTGAGCAATGAATAGCTCACCAGTTCACTCCTGCTGTCAGATCTGGCGTGATGTGTGTTCAAGGTCTGCAGGAGATTACAAAATGACCTTCAACACCTGACAGAGGGGTCAATACCAATCATATTTGCACAATCTACTCACAGACGAGAAGGAAAAAGTACAAGGCAAGAGGACAATCAGCCAGAATCTGATAATCCATTGGGCCCCATGAACTCCTTTATCACAGCAATAAACAAGAGCACCAAACGTGCACTTTTTCCCCTTTTCTACTTAAAATGCAGAACAAAGTCAAAAAGAGAAGAACAGTCTTATTAAATAGACACATACATATACACGTACACAAAGCACTTTTTGCTTCGTCATGTGACCAGGGTCTTACCACCTCATTACCAAGTCATTTTCTAATAAAGGAATGAAAATGTATTTTTAAAAGTAAGCTTGTAAAAAGTAATGAGAAACAAGAACACTCTTATTTACCTTTTTTTATATAACAGGTTCAATTTATAATCTATATACACTGTCTGGCCAAAAAAGGTTCACCGTCTGGATTTAACTAAGCAAATAGGCAAGTGCCTCCCATGGGATAATTACTGCATGGGTGCTTATGTTTCAGCTGGTAACAAGTTATTAAACCCTAACTGATGCAGTAAATATCTGCCAACAATGTGGACAGACATATCCTGTGGTTGTAGAAAAGATGCTAATCTGTTTTAGAAGGGTCAAATTATTGGCATGCAATAAGCAGAGAAAGCATCTTAGAAGAACTGCTGCTGAAATTACTTAAAATTTATGAACTGTATAGCGCATTATAAAAAAAAAGTGGAAAGACAGTGGGAAAACATCATCTTCAAGGAAGGACTTAGGGATATGTTTAATAGTGAAAGTAAGAGCATTTCCACATGCACAATGTGAAGGAAAGTCAAGGGATTGGGACTAAACAACAGCGTAGTCTTAAGAAAACCACTTATCAGTTCAATTTGCTAGGGAGCGTAAAGACCCGACTCTGGTGCATTGGAAGAAAGTCATGTGGTCTGATAAGTCCAGATTTACCCTGTTCCAAAGTGATGGAGCATTAGGGTAAGAAGAGAGGCAAGTGAATTGATGTACAGTAGGCACTAGGCATGATGGGTGCAAGCCTGTACAAGCCTGTGGGGTAGTGCTGTGACCTGGTGTTGCTGAAGTTGGTCAGGTCTAGGTTCAGTATGTGCTGAAAGAATGAGGTCAGCTGACTCCCTGAATATGGACCAGATTATTCCATCAATGGATTTTTTCTTCTCTAATGATACAAGCATATTCCAAGATGACAATGTCAGGATTTATGGGGCTGGATTTGTGAAAGAGTGATTCAGGGAGCATGAGATCATCCTTTTCACACATGGATTGTTCACCACAGAGTCCAGATCTTAACCTCATTGAGGACCTTGGGATGTGCTGGAGAAGACTTTGTGCAGTGGTCCAAATCACCAATCATCAGTACAAGATCTTGGGGGGAAATGAATGCATTTTTGGATAGAAATACATTTTGTTACAATGCAGAGGCTTGTGAAAATGGTGCCACAGACAATGCGTGCTTTAATCAAAGCTAAAGGCGTTCCAACCAAATATAAGACTGTGTGACCTGCCTGCTAGGCAGTGTAAAAAGTGTATTGACCATAAAACCATTTGACATAGATTTACACGTTGGTAAATCAGAGAAGAATATAAGTCTGAAAATAAATTATTTTGTTTAACATTATCTACTGTCACTATGAACATTTAACATTACAATAATTATCTTTTTCCATATATCACAACATACAATAAGCATCTGCATACAATGGTGTAACAGGCATAGTATATAGGCAAGTATGTACACAGTTATGTTCATTACGCAGCCGGTTGTCTACATAAATGCACAGCCAAACAGCAAGTATTTGTTTAGCTTACTGTTGTTTTAATTGTCGATAAAAATAAGAAAATGGGACTGTCCTAAAATTTCCAAAATGTAAAAATCTAAAAGTGCGACACTAAATCTACATTAATGCCTAGCATTGTTGTGACCAGATCTTTCAGAGTCCTCACGTCTTAAGTAATGTTCTAAATTACACTGATTTCACTGGTAGTCTCTACAGGCAATAATGATCAAGGCCAAAACCAGAACTGAATGTAATCAAAGCATGTCATCATCATTAAACATCTGCTACAGTGAATCACTAAAGACTAACAGCCAGCCTGTGTCCGCATCTGCCCATCTACATCATTTATTTCACAGAGCCGACGCGAAGAGAGTCTCCGACTCCCTAGGGCAAAGGACAGCGAGCTTCTAATCAGCGCAGCTCACCGAAAGAAAAACAGCCAGAAAAACAGCCAGCAAAATCAGCATTCTGCGATTAACGCAGAGGACCAGATGCCACTGAGTCATCAGTGATGATGACTCATTCATCTACAGTTTTAGCTTGTGATCTACATCGACCCAGTGGGGTCCTGACTGCAGTGGTGGAGGAGATAAGACTTTGCAGTCGTCTCAGTCAGTATGATATTAGATTTCTGCTGCTTTGTGGTTCGTTTCCTGTGCAGGATCCCAGACACTCATCAAAACAAAAGAACTATTGTTCATTTTCATTTGGTGCTAATGTCTTCGCTGGGTCAAGGAACATCGACCCGGTCAACATGACCTAGTGACTGAACAAAATCAGCCTACATGACCAGTTTATGTCATAAAACACATTACACATAAAATAAATTAAACATTAAAAACAGATTTAAATATATGTAATGGACATACAAGTCTGATTTTTCTTACTCACCAAAACAGAATGCATGCCCATGTAGATTCTGCTTATGCATACCAGGAAGCTCCAGCATATGGCCACACTCAGTCCAAACAGGAAAGGGTACTGTGTGAGAGAGAGAGAAAAACAATTATTATGAGAATGTTATACATTAATAGGTTAAGTACCGTATTTTTCGCACAATAAGGCACACGTAAAATCCTTTCGTTTTCCCAAAAATCATCAGTGCCTTATGTATGAATTCTACCAGTCATGTTGTGAGGACCAGTAAAGCCACTCCGCTGAAGTACAGCGGTATACAAGAGTTTCAGTGAAGTTTCTTCTGCACTGGGGCTGGAGCAGTATTAGCATTAGCCACAAACCGCGCAAAGCGCTAGCTCTTTCACCATTCAGAGGTGAATATATCAGGCTGTAGCCTGCTGCTAACCCCAGCTAGCACTGCTGCAGCAGCATTAGCATGTAAGCGCTAAAAAAATAGGGTAAGCTACAGTATTGCAGTACATATAGAGGCAAATGTCAATTTTAGTGATACACAATGATTGCGGGTTTTTTCTATGCCACAAAAGGACAAGAGACGATGGATGCACTACAAACACTGGCCCATAGTATTGTGAAATTCTATGATACATTTTTTTTTTTTTTATTACTTTTAAAAGTTATAAGTCACCAGGTTTTCTGGTTATTCTGATATAAAGAAGTCTAGGAAAAATAACACACTATTTTCCACACAGAAGTACCACCACACATAACTGCACACATTGTAGGGCAGTTGGTATTCATTTAACCTTCACAAATAGCATTGACACTAAATAGAGACAAAACAAGTGTGTGTTATATTGAATATGCTCCAAAATTAGCATTGGGGCTAGCTTCTCTTCACTAAAAAGTGAACTGTGGTTCCATTCTTGTTCGTTCTAAAGAAAGTCTGCTCTGTTCAGAAATTTACAATCAGAGTCTGAACAATGGAGACCAAACGCAGAGGCAGACTCGCCTAATCATTTGGTAGACCCATACCATTCTACCAGAGCCTCAGACTGCCTTCAATTAGTTCACAGAGCAGCCTAAAGGACCAGAAGCAAAGCATATTATTTTCACTGGATACTTAGTTTGTTTGATAAATATAATATTTCATCAGTAAAACTAAAAGTTTAAGTTTACTTAAAAACAAGTTACAAGTTAAATTAACCAAAGCTTCACGATTCAGTGTAACCTTAAACTACTGCTGCAAGAGTTTAGAGAAGTAAAACGAATTGGAAAATGGGCTGTTTTTTCACTGAGACTTTTAGAGATAGGCAGAGCTACATATTATACTATAAACAGCCAGCAGAGGTGCTAGACCTCTGTTGTCGAGCTGTTTCTGTTTTCTACAGTCATTGACAAAATAAATATAAAATAATAAATAGAAAGTCTCATTATGTCAGCCAACATCGTCTATTCAGACAGATTTTTCTTCAAGGCTTTACAGACCTGATGACTTCATTCATAAGAAAACACTAATGTAAAATCAATCATGATTAGAGTTTAATTGCACCGGACATAAATATATATATATATTTTTGCTTAATTTTGGCAGATTTTCTTTGATTGAAATATTATTTATTGTACTCATTTAATTTTCAGCCTAAATGCCTACCTAATACATGTCCTAGTGCAACAAAAGTTGTTTTTGTCTATTTCTTTTAGTTCAGTAGAGACTTTATCTGCTCAACAGAATTGAATCATCATCATCGTCTATAAATGTTGTCAGATCAAATTTTATCATCTGATGGGATTGATCTGATGACTTTCACAGTTGTTTGAAGGACATTAACTTTTTTTGTGTGGTCTATGACTTCTGCACAATATTGTACCTTTATTATTGTACTATGTAAATGGGAGCTACACTGGAGGACCAACAGCAGTAACAGCAAACACAGCAACAAAATGAACCTTAGGATGTCTATTGCTATGCAGTATTCAGATGATGTGTAGACTAGTAAAAGTCAACTGATAATGAATACTAGAATGTTACAATGGCCACACAGTGTTTCAATTGGACAAACAAAAGGAACTCAAAAATACGGCAGAGTAGGCCTGGACAATAATTCGATAACGGTATTTATCGCGATAAGAAATGTTTCAATAACGGTGATATCATTTTTGTGTCATATCGATATGTATTATTTACAGAAACACGGCTCAGCTGCGCTCCATTCGGCCCCTAAAATCTCTCGCGCTGAAAATCTCTCGCGCTGAAACTTGGCCGCGCTCCGGTCAGCATCTAAAATCTCTCGCGCTGAAAATCTCTCGCGCTGAAAATCTCTTGCGCTGAAACTCGGCCGCGCTCCGGTCAGCATCTAAAAGCTCTCGCGCTGAAACTCGCGCTGAAGCTCGGCCGCGCTCCGGTCAGCATCTAAAATCTCTCGCGCTGAAATCTCTCGCGCTGAAGCTCGGCCGCGCTCCAGTCAGCATCTAAAATCTCTCGCGCTGAAGCTCGGCCACGGTCCGGTCAGCATCTAAAATCTCTCGCGCTGAAAGTCGCGCTGAAATCTCTCGCGCTGAAGCTCGGCCGCGCTCCGGTCAGCATCTAAAATCTCTCGCGCTGAAATCTCTCGCGCTGAAGCTCGGCCGCGCTCCAGTCAGCATCTAAAATCTCTCGCGCTGAAACTCGGCCGCGCTCCAGTCAGCATCTAAAATCTCTCGCGCTGAAGCTCGGCCGCGCTCCGGTCAGCATCTAAAATCTCTCGCGCTGAAGCTCGGCCACGGTCCGGTCAGCATCTAAAATCTCTCGCGCTGAAGCTCGGCCGCGCTCCGGTCAGCATCTAAAATCTCTCGCGCTGAAACTCGGCCGCGCTCCGGTCAGCATCTAAAACCTCTCGCGCTGAAAATCTCTCGCGCTGAAGCTCGGCCGCGCTCCGGTCAGCATCTAAAATCTCTCGCGCTGAAGCTCGGCCGCGCTCCGGTCAGCATCTAAAATCTCTCGCGCTGAAACTCGCGCTGAAATCTCTCGCGCTGAAGCTCGGCCGCGCTCCGGTCAGCATCTAAAATCTCTCGCGCTGAAAATCTCTCGCGCTGAAACTCGGCCGCGCTCCGGTCAGCATCTAAAATCTCCTAAATTTCTTTATTCTGGCTGAAACACTTTTGTTGTTTATGTTATATCTAAGTTATTTATAGTTATAAAAGCCTATAGGTTTGCTTATTTGACTGTGATATCATGTTCCTTTTATGTATATAAAGGCTTTTTTTCCTTATCCTGGTTGAAGCACTTTTGTTTTGATCTGTTAAATTTGTTTACGGAAGAATAAGAAGCTTTGCCTCTGTTGTAAATGTAAAGTTATTTATATTGGTAATATGTACAGTACAGGCCAAAAGTTTGGACATACCTTCTTATTCAATGCGTTTTCTTTATTTTAATGACTCTTTCATTTCATGAGGCATTGAATAAGAAGGTGTGTCCAAACCTTTGGCTTGTACTGTATATAGGTTATAGGCTTGTGTTTGACAGAGTTGTCATGTTTTTATTTTGATATAAGTGATTAAAAGTGATCACTGGTTTATTTTGACCATTTTTTATTTCTAAAGTATTATATAGTTTTTGTGAAAGGAGGCTTTAAAGACTTAAGTTTTTCTTAGGCCTTCAAAATATTTATGTCGATATCGAAATTATATCGTATCGACCGAAATTATGGAATATATCGTGATATAAATTTTGGCCATATCGTCCAGCACTACGGCAGAGAATGAATGTCTGGGACAACGTTACTATCACTAAGGCTCACAGTGCTTTCCAAAGGCCTGTTAGTTCATGTGGATGAACATGAAGCCTGTACTGCACTCAGGAGTGCAGCCATCAGGTCACTGTGCCAACTCAAGCCATCACACCCACTGGCAGGATTAAAGCTAGCCTTGGCTCAGGCCTCTGCTACATCTCATGTTTCTGAGGTTAAGCAGGAATGGCTAATAGAGGCCCTCTCTAAGAAAAGCTCACAATCGGACACTCATTACTGTGCTATCACCTTTTGTGCTACTGTGCACAGCTGAGCAATTCTGCCTGATCTCTGGGCAGGTAATCATGAATGAAAACAAATGGCACATGAAGACATTATGAGAAATGTAGGGATGCACTGATATGGGAATTGTGGGTCAATCCTGATATCAGATATGTATCTGTCAAAATAATATACAGATTTATAACTTAGACAAGGCAACCCAGTATAACCTTTCAACCAACTGTACCAACCAAACAATAAAATGAGAGGTGTCTCCTGAGAAATTTATTTTCACATTTTTTGGTTTCACATTTATTTAGCTATAACTGATCTTTACCAGTCCTTACTGGTCTATTGAAACTAATACAAACTAAATAAAAAATAGCTTAAATCAGTGACAAGTGTGGTCAGTGTTGGCCCGTTGTAGTAGCCTTTTTCCAACATACATTTAAAAAGCAATTATCCACCAATACCAATAAAATGCTGATAATATCAGGCATCCTCCGAGAAATAACAACATCAGCTTACACTGGGTGTTGGAATCCAAGATCAGGATATTTAATAACACAGTTGTGAAGGTCAGCACATCTAAAGTCAGTGCCTGCATGACGGGTGTAGGTGTAGATTAAAATCTTAAAACAGGTGGCACAATTTTGCTGAGCAGTGCCACTGACTGTGCTGGTCTGAACTTCACTGGGATGCCAGTCTGCCATCTGCTATACACGCAGAAACCCTGCTGTACGGCAGTGTGTGAGTCATTCTGTTTTGACCAGGGGCTTGAAAAGCGTGCAAGCAGAGTTTCTAAATTTACAGACTGTGAATTACACTTCACAAAACAAAGAAACGGGCTATAAAAACACTAAACTTGCAATAGAAACAAAGAAACAGATGAAACAATGACCCTGAGCCATTGTTCATGACTTCCTGCTATTTTATTATTCCACAGAAGTACATAAAAGGAGGGCAAATTAAGTGACCTCATAGTCATGAGTGTCGTCATCATCTGTGGTCAAACCAAAATTTGTTTTGGCTTTTACCCGAGAACTGAGACTTTTCTAGGACTAGTAAAGGACTTCATAAAGTTTACCTTCATAGTTAAACAGTGCAGTGGATTGTAGACCATATGTCCACCTTTGCTCAATTAAAGCTGACAGAATTGATGACACTTAATTTTACAAGGTTCCTTTAAAAGCCATAGGCTATTCTGGTCAAAATTCCTGCTGGTTAGAGACTGCATGAATGCGTAATTCAAGTTACAACAGTACATTTTTGAAGGACAAGCCTTTTACTAGCAGTGTCTTTTACCCTTTACTCGTTGAACAGGGAGCCTCACACCATTATCCATTATCTCCCCTATGAACCTGATGAACTCCACTGCCTTTAGCTTGTTCAAGAGATCAGAAAACAGTAAACGTAATCGCACAACCGCCTACCAGCATAAACTCCTTCTCACACTCTCTGGGTGACAGGTCACACACACGGTGACAGAGCTGAAATCTTGGAAAACACTATTGTGACATGATAAAACTGTGCATTCTGTTGTACCATTACTGCACTCTTACCCAATTTATACTATTCTTGATTCTGATATGTAATTGTGGCGAACAAAAAACACAGCATTAAACTGCTTAAACTACAAATATTTTATATTACATATTACTGGATGCATTTCAGTTTTTAACAGTTGTTTTTGAGAAATATCAGCATTAGATCAGCAAAATTAAATATTATTAGTGGTGTCAATCACTTGTATTAATGCTGGCATTTCCCAGTATTATTATGAGGGAACAGAAATAGTTTAGTGTGGTTTAGGTCTGGCAGACTAGAGCTTACTGTGCTGTATTATAATATTTCAGGGTAGAGAGAGAGAGGAAGACGGCGTGAGTGAGCGAGAGAGAGAGCGAGTGTATGAAAGACAGAGGAAGTGAGAGAGATGAAGAGACAGTACAAACGCGAGCGAGCAAGTGAGCGAGATAAAGTGAGCGGCTGAGAGATTTTAAGGCACCAGCAGTGTGTGGAAGATTTGAATGATCTGCGTTTCTTTGCTGCTATCTGCATGTGTGCATCAGGGCGCCATGTGGGTCATTTTAAAGTGCTGTGCTGTACATTTTTAAGACATTTCAGTACTCTGTAAAACCAAGACATTTTGGTTGGTGACTTTAATGTACTGAATTTTGATACCCAGTCCTACTCCAGACTGACTAGTCTGATTATGCATATTTGTCTTTGTCCATCCAGGTTGAGACAATAAAAAAATACACAATAAGGCAATTACCTGGGACACCAGTTAACACCACCAAAGAGACTGCCTCTGCAATCACTCTGCAACAATGTAACATCCACCTACTATATCATCAAATCAACAATCTGGAAAAAAGAAAACTCCAAGTAGAACAATAGCAACCACACAACAACATCATAGAACCACTGGGGATACCATAGCAACCATACAGCAACAGCCTGGCAGGTAGACAAATTAATCATCAGTGCAATCATTCTAAAAACGCACCTTTATGCATAAATCCCAATTCAATAGGCAACAGTATTAATCAATGCATCTAACAAACTAGAGGAAATAATGTATTTGCTTTATAACAAACTTAACTGTATGATATATAACAACATAAAAATATAAGACTGAGTCTATTTGGCCTTGCTGCAGAAGACCACTGCCGATTTCTCACATTACAGAATGGTCTTGAGTGTATGAGAGCAATAGAATCACAGTTCTATCCCTAATTTTTAATATATAATATTTTTAAATAATTAAGGCTAAAACTAATTACCAAAGAAAGCTCACTCACATTTCCAGAGTAAAATCCGGTCTGGTCTGATTGAGGTCTACTGAGGGGTTATCTTACAGAAGGGGTTATACAGCTCTCATATTGGTTTCTTTTTAACCACTTGATCTACTTTACTAGTCTACTGCGTTTGCATTGTTTTTTATTGGTGTGGAACCTGACGATTCCAACATTTCTTCTAATACAGGGAAATCAGCTAGGCACCTAGGCACACCAGTTCTACAGGCATAACAGTTGCATACAGAGCAGAAGACCTGTTTCGTCTACTTACTCCTTCTCAGTCACCCTCCTGTAGATTTAAAGAGACCTGAAGGAGTTTTACAGTGTCTAAGGATACTGAATGTCCCCAGTGCTGCGAGATAAAATCTTGTTTGTTCCCATCCTTAATCTGGTTAAAGCACAGTTGTCTGAGCTGAACATCAAGTTTACAGACACTGCTTGCGTTGTCGTTTTAGTAGATGTTATTCAATGGTTTAAGATTTAGCCCTGTATTTCACTGGTTTCATTTATTCATCTGCATTACAGTACAATGGTTTGGAAGCAAAAAGGAAAGTCTGCAGCTATTACAGAATCATATTGGTTTGCTACAATTCTGATTTTATTTGTTGGGTTTTTTTATGCTGACTTGGCTTGTACAAAGCTGAAATAATTTTAAGTTTAAACTTGTCTTTGTTAGTTTAATTTTATTACATATTTACAATTTTATACTTGCCCGCCTGTTGTACTTAGTTTTTGCAATTTTCCATTTTTCCTTCCCTAATTATTTATTATAACCAAACATTTAACATATAATATTAAACTTGTGCCCTAGTTTGGTTATGATAACTTGCCCAATGGCATCGATATCAATCTATAAAAACAAGTTTTGGGACAAATTCAGCTGCTATTGTGATATAGAGTAGATGAGCGATTGTAGATCACATCTGATACTTTCTCTAAAAGCTCAGCTAAAGGTAAGGTGAGTGGCCATTTTCGGGCCAGCTTCTTAGTGTTGAGACCTGACCCGGTTCTGTGAATTCAATGGTGCATGAAAGCATTGAAAAGCATGACTAGATCCCTGGTGGAGCCCCTGAACTAATGAAGCTAATCTGGCAGCTGAACCCAGCCTTAAGTGTCTTTAAAGGCCAATATTTATGACAGTTTCTGCATCAATCAATACATCTCACTGTCTGACACCTGGGCTATTCTGTGTTGCAAGTCTCAGTACACATTTCTTAAGACATTTTACAGATATTTAAAATGTTCTGTTCAAGAGAAACTTAAATTGGAATTTAAAATTGTTCACTGTGATTGTGACAAAGAAAAGTTTAAAAACAAGATCACACAACATACATTTCTATGTCTGTAGTCTTTAACTTGTGCTATGTGGCATTTACTTGTGTCAGTCTCTTGTGTTAGTGTAGAATTAGCAAAGTAAATAAAGCATTGATGATTAATTAGGCTAGTGGTGACATACCATGTTGTTTGTAACAACTATTCATTTTTTTTACACAATAAACATTTAAAAGAAATCAGTTATATTAGAGCTGTTCTGTCTTAAAATCAGACAATTTTGTATTTGTTTTGATATTTACTGTAAAGCTCTTCTTATTTGTAGAATTACTTATGTTTGCAGTTTATATGCATACACTACATGTTCTGCAATTTATTATTGTACGTTATTATTATTTTATACAAAAAGAGTTTTGTTTTATAAACAATAAACAAAGTAAACTGTTGTATTAGCGATGCGTTCTGTAATAATATTATCCATGTCTGCTTTTTACATCCCAACTACTGAACATTAGGAAATCTGTGGAGTACACTGTTAAATACAGTGTCCACTGACAGGACCCCAGATAGTTGACAATAAAGTTGACACTGAAGAAGATTTAGACCCAGCTGGCATTTCAACGTTGAATCAATGTTGAGGTCATGGTTGAATCAATGTTGGATTTGGTGTTGATTTTGAAATAGCTTTTTTCCAAGGGCTTTACATTCAACCTTTAATAAACCATAGCTCACTAAATGTAGAAAATCCTATGGTTAACAATGTGATTTAAGATCTGATTTTAAAAACACAACAATAAAACAAATAGAACATGAACATGCCCCCAGGTATGGTAAAAATTTATGCCAAATTAAAAAAGCAATTACTGCAAATGGAAATAAAAACACTTTTTCATCCCTCCATCCAACGTTGAAACAACAACAGACATCATTTCATCTATTCAACCACTAACAAAGTTGAAGGTAGGTTGTGTTCCAGCTGGGGAGACAGACAGACAGACACAGAACTCTCTGTAGACGATGTGAGAGATGATAGCTACCTCCCACCGGTCGTAGGTGAGCAGAAAGAGGCAGAAGGGGACGGAGGTCCCGGTCATGGCGTGTACAGAGGGCATGCTGTACTCGAATATGTAGAAGACCTCCACTTTGACCACGGGCGGGGAGGCGGGCCGCGTCCACCCCACCAGGTCTTTGGTGGACTGTCCGAAGAAGAGCACCCAGACCCAGACCAGGATGACCTGCCGGCTGACATAGGCGTCCACGTTCCACATCAGGAAGGGGAAGAAGACGATGAAGAACATCTCGTTGCCCAGCTCGGTGCCGATGGTGAAGAGATAGAACAGGAACTTGTTCTCGATGATGAACTCCTGTCCAACATCTCCAGTCAGAGAGTTCTTACGGAGGGGCTTCACTCTCCCCTTGGGACCCCTGGAGTCTCCTGCTGCTGCAGGTCCATCGGGGTGGGTGTCCGTGGGAGCGGACTCGGGTGCTGCCCCGTTCAGAGAGTCGTACGGGGGGGTCTCGGTCTTCCTGAGCCGGGGGTCTGTGGTGCCCGGTCCCGGCCTGCTTAAGTCTCCGTTAGGCTCCTCAGTTCCCGGAGATTTCCGCGGAAACGTTCCTTTAACCCCGCAGAGCTGCTGAAACCTGGCCACCAGGCAGGGGTCCTGGAGATATCTGCCCAGGCCGACGACCCGCTGCACCACCGCGCCCGCCATTCTCAGGGGCAGACCGAGCACAGAGAGACAGAGAGGCGGGCTACTGGTGTTCCGGTATCGGGGCGCCAGGCAGCAGCCGCTGCTCCTGCACACACAGCCCGCCCGCTAGCCTAGCTTAGCCTAGCCAGCTAACTGCCGCTAGCGGGAAACAGCTCTCACTCAGAGTGGACAGGCTAAAGCTACAGCCTCCTCCTCAGGGGTCCACACCGCCCGAGCGCAGCCCCTCCGCCCCCAGAGTCCAGTATAGCGCACACAGACACAAATACCGATGATAAAGCGGACAGTCACATCACCGCTATGTCGCGCGAGCCCCCTCTGTTCTCTCCGCTGCTGCTCTCTGACTGTCTGCGACTTTCAATGAAGCTCGCTCTCAGTCTGTAGCTACACGAACAGAGCGCGCGCGAGCGAGCACAAGGGCGCAGGCACGCGCACCGGTGATGACGTAGTGGTGGGTCCCCCTTTTCCTTTGAGCTCAGTTGTATGTAAATACAATAATACAAGTGTTATATAAACTCATAAATTAAATATATCCAGGTCAAATGTTTTTTTATTAAGTGTAAACACAGCATTAAAACAGATTGTCCTTTTTGCAGAAATTGTTCAGAAACACCCATTTACTTCTGTTGGCACTGTCAACATAAAATGAAAATTAAATTATTTTATAGTGACTTAACCCATAAATACGGTGTCCCTGAAAGGACATGGTGTATTTTTTAGGTAAACAAGTGGTCAGCACCAGATAATAAATGGTGAGCACCAGATATTATGTGTTGAGGACCAGATACTAGTTAGGGAACATCAGGATATATATAGTGAGTACCAGATACTGAGCCCCAATCCTATTTATTATCCTAATTATTATTCTACATTCATTAATTGCTCTAAAATGAGCTTTTATTAAAACTAATTTTTCGTTCCACCTTAAATGCTGCAGTCTCTATCATCTGTTACAGCATTTAAGGTTGAATTGGAAAGTTAGCTAGCTTTTTATTAACGAGGGAAATACTAAAAATTTGTGGGTTTCTTTGGTCGCTTGGGCTGCTTTCTAGACAATGATTCTCAGCTCTCTGTTTTAAATTCTCTCTCTGAAAAATCTGTGTTTAAAGGGCCACCTAGGAGTGCAGAGGAGTAGGGGTAAGTGGTAGGCCCAAGGGGTGAAATGGGATTGGGCCAAAATATACTGTTTTGTATTGTCAATATAACATTTAACATTTAACTCTTTTGGCATTGTCCACATAGAATGACAGATAAAAAATATATTTTTTAAAATTTTAGTATTAAATAATTTTGTCAAACCGCTTTTTATTCATAAAATTGATTGAAAGTATTATTTATTTTTTGGAAACGTATTATTTAGTCTGCTGTAAAGCCCCCTTTCAAAACAAATCCACCTCAGCGATATTATAATTTCTGTTTCACATACAATATTTTACATATATTTTATATGAATTTAATATTGTGTACTATGTTTGATATCAATGAAAAACAAAAGATAACACTGTTGTTCCAGGCCTCATCCAAACATCAAACATAGTACACAATATTAAATGCATATAAAATATATGTAAAATACTGTTGAAGGCCCTACTCAAGCATAGTGTGTGGTGTTTTTCCTGCTTTTAATTAGGACACACAAACTAAAAGTAAAACAGCCCACAGCTTAAATTCAAAGGCACAAAACCAGACAATATAAACAGTAGCATATAAACAAGCAACTAATCAATATCAATAAATATTGAGCAGAGAATTAGGTGGTACTCAGCTCTGTGCATTCATAGCAGGTCCAATTCGTATGTTATTCCCATCCTGTGGAAACTTAGGCCATCCCCAATAGACCATGAAAACTCGAGTCTTTTATGCACCAAGTTGTCTAACAATAACATGTTGCAACCATCTATTGTTGAAGCTACCAGATGCTAACAGATACAGCAGCCGAAGTTGGCAAGGTTGAGGCAGTTCAGCCGTATTGTTAACAGCCAGCTTTGACAGGGTTGTGTGGGTGGCTTTTCCACCATGTTAACAGTTGGACTTTGTCTGGTTAGAACTAATAATGCACTCCAGATAAACAGCTATGGTTGTTAGCATTGCCCCAGGTAAGTATTGCTAGCAATATCAACTGATAACACTTATGCAGTATTTTGTCCATCTTAACCCCATGAAAACACGTTCATAGACGTTAATGGATTTAATGAGATGCAGATAGAAGTGCTAACAAACTGTATAATACTACTGTTTTTGTTATTGTTGTGAGGGGCAGCCATCTTGAATTTTTAACTTCCCCTCTGTCAGCTAGTATGGATCACACAAATAGGAGGAGGGAAGTGTAGATCAAAAAAATATTGGCTTCATATGATGGTGCTCTTGTGTGACATCTACTGGCAGAAAAAAGTGCCCATTTCATAAAAAAGAGATAAATGTGTCTAGCAACTGTATTGTATGATAAATACTAGTATTTAAGTATTTTTGTTAAAACACTGAGAGAATTACATTATCCCAGTTCTACCACTAACCAAATTGAGCAATTAATGTATAAACTATTTTATCATCTAAAAATGTAAAATTTGTATACACTATTCCACCACCTAGATCCCTTTGATTCTCTTTATTGCACTTTTGGACGTTTTTCTACACTAACGCTATATAAAATGAGATAGTTAAGTAATGACTCGAGTCTGGTGTCTTTCAGCAAGAAAACACTGTACTATTCCACTATGAGTGTAATTCAATAAGTGTGAGTTACACTATTCTATTTATAAAAACAGCGGTCTGAGCCCCCTGTTGCAGTATTAATCCAGTAATACATTATTAAATTGGTGTGTCTGGGTCCGTCATTCCACTATTAATCTAATAAATGTACCCATGTTCCACTATTATTACAATCTCTCTAGGTCCAATCCAACAGTAGTGAACAAAAGGCCAGAGTCCAGCACAGTCTGGTGTTTTTCCACTACAACATACTGTAACTAAAGTCCATGTTAAAGAAATGTACATCTCTGTTTAAGCAATTTTTAGCAGTCTTTTTACTGCTAAAGACTGGAATAATCCTATTATTGTAAAATGAAGCAAAAAATGGCAGTTTGGTATTTTCTGTAAAGACATAAGAAATGTTGCGAGAAACCTGTACTGTTCTGCCATGTTCTAGTCCATTGAGTTCTACTATTCCATTAATAATCTAGTCACTGTTACTCACCCTGTTCCAAGCATTAATCTCATGTTGCATTATTAATTAAGTGTCTCTGGGTCCCTCTTACACTATTACTCCAGTTAGATCAAAGTTACACTATTGCATCCCTAATTCATGGTATTTACATTACAGTATTCTTGTACTAACACAAAGGTTTGCTCTCCCTCCTAATTAAAGCTAAGGTGGGATCTTAATCAGAGCTAGTGTGAAATGCAGTCATCTGCTGCCTAAACCTGTTAATATTCCTGTTAAAAAACCCACTCCAGGACTTGACAATTTTAAAGGTATCTGCTTTATTAACATTATTTATAAATGAATGTTCAAAATTATAAGATTCATGTAAAACATGGAAGAATGTAAGATTTTTAAACCCCAAACAAATAATCCACACAGCACATATAAAGTGTACATGACAGAACACAAAAATCATTCTTAAAATAAAGCATGATAACAAATGCTGCATTATGAGCATTGTTGACACAGAGAGCATGGTCAGTTAATTAATATAAGGTAGGAAATGCAAAAATGCCCGTAAATGCTTGCGGTATTACAAAAACAAAATCTACATTCACACTGACGCTGCATCTCTTTTTACAATTTGAATCTGTTCCTCTGAACCGGACGTTTCACTGAAAGAGAGGGGAAGAAAGTACATGCACTAAATTTATTAATTTGAATAAAAGAGGAATGATTTAATAAAATAAACGAAATAAAACCAATTAGTTAAAAGCATCACTGCATTCTCCAGTACATTAAAGTGTCCCTTACATGCTTTTCTGTCTTCTTCCCTCGAGCTCAGCAACCAGTGTTGCGTTCGATCATCATTTTCATCTGAGAATGACATTTGCACATTAGCTCACAAACAAATAAACATACAGACAGACTGTAATAGAATAGTGCTCTGCAAATGTGTTCTCTAGAATTCTTTACAAAAAAAGGGTTCTTTAGCTTGTAATATTGGTGGCACCTTCATTAGTGGTATACATAGGACCATGTTTAATATTGCAACCCACATTTAACAAGCTTTACCATTTTTTTGAGTTGAGTTTTTTATGGTTGTAGTGGTGGGCAATGAGACAACATTGTATCACAGTCACTGTGATAAACAATATTCTATTATGAGTAAATTGGTATCGTATATGGTCAGAAACAAAAACTTAAATGTTAATCTTTCATCTCATGTTCATCTTTCAATGTCAAACCCAAATGTTTTCAGTCTACAGCAGAAACAATGGAAATTACCTCCCTGTGCCAATACTTTTGGATTATGGTTAATTGAAATGTTGTAATATAAATATTTAAATTTTAACAATGAGTATCAATCAAAAAATGCTAAATTAAAAATTCCTGCCAGAGTAACAGGGTGCGGCCCTACTAGTTTTGTAATCATCCTCTAATCTTTAAATAAGATGTATTATGGAGACTTAACCTTTTTTGATTGTGATTATGTTTTTACAGGTCCTGGCCTTAAGAGAAGGTGGCCTGTTTTTGCGAGTTTCCAGATACTCATGCGCATGGTCTGTTCCAGAGCCGGAGGTGTCCATCTCCACCTGTCTGTGTCGCCGGGATCTGGATGCCTGAGATGGAATTACACCAAAATTTAAAAAAAAATTTTTTTTGAAAACATTTAAAAGCAATATGAGTAATTGAAAACTCATTTCAGACTAGTGGTTAGGCTACCACTATGGCATCTAATTAATAATAACAGTACACACATTTGTCCATGGTAGTTCTGTCTAATCAGGGCTGTGTGTGAGAAGCATGACATTGTGAGGAGTTTTACTTTAAGAATGAAGAATTTCCTAAAGAGGCAAAAATGTAACTGGCACCACAAACCTTTGTTGTACGGCTGTATGACTTTGACTTTATAGAAGCAAGTAGATCTGCTCTCATGGAACACTGGAAAAAACAGAAAAATAAAATACATTTAAATGTTATTCTTGGTACTGCCAAGTCTTCTGAAGCTACTTTCAATATGGACATTATTAAGTAGCCTAAATTCATACTGTAATGGGTTTTCTGAAATGTTTAGTACTGTACATCAACTGAGCTTACCTCAAATTCTGTATCTTGAGTGCCTTCCTCTTCTTTCACAGTGGTGCCTTTGTTCTTCTTGTTTTTTGCTGCCTGTAATACATTCACAGAAGACTTATATAGTCCACATATAGTCCACAAAGCTTCACAAAACATTTTTACGAACACAAACTAACTTTTAGAATTCACAAAGTGAGACAAACGGCAAAAGTCTAATGCCGGTCCCACAATTCTTCATGGTTTAAAAAAAAAAAAAAAAACACCGCACAATTATATTTTTTCCATGATAATTGTTGGTCATTTACAGATTATGCACTTAAACAAGAGATCCCTATTGATGGTGCTATACATTTTGTTACAGTAATACACAATAATCTTTTTGGGCATTTAGAGCTAATGTTAGAATAAATGCAAATAGTAATTAATAAAGCCAACCCTGCTGGCACACAACCAACCTTCAATGTTAAAATGTGGTTGAAATATGACTAAAGTAATGTCTGTTGTTGTTTCAACGTTGAATCAACATGTTTAATGGTTGTGCTAAGGTTGAACTTTTATCGTTAAATCAATAATGCCGTCAACCTTCTGCCTTTTTGAATCAGCATTTTACATTTTATCACAATATAATTTCTAAAAACGAAATGAAAGTGTTTTACTTCTATTTGCAGTAAGTGCTTTTTAATTTAACATCATGTTCATGTTCTAATAGTTTTACTGTTTTAGTGTTTTTGAGATCAGATGTTGAATCTGATTGGTAGTGGTGGGTAACTTTCCTTATACTCAGAATTACTACAGTGATGTAAGCTTATTGTTAACCATAGGATTTTCTAATTTTAGTGAGGTATGGTTTATTAAAGGTTGAACATATGATGTTGAAACAATGTTCCTATATCAACGTTAATTCACTCTACAAAAACAACGTTGATTCAACCATAACATATACGTTGATTCAACGTTGAAATGCCAGCTGGGAAAGACAATATTTTTGTGTTAATTATTTCCAAACAAAGAACTTTGATCTTGCACCACAGTTTTGCTGACTTTTTTTATTTTTATCATCAGCTTTGGATAAGCTTGTTCAAGTTGGCTTCAAAATCAGCCCGATGATCTTGTAGTGTGTGCCAGGGACTAAGTAAGACATGCTATGTATTTTTAAGCACTGAATAAAACAGAACTTTAGACAAAGTCTAAAGTCACCACTAGGTGTCCACACTTACTTTTCTTTTTTCTTGCCAATGCTGAAACTCAAGGATGCATTCCTGAAGCTTGCTGGTCAGATTGACTGTGGTCACACTTATTGATGAGGTCACAGGCAAACCCTGCTTAAGCTTTTCATAATGATTCTGAACATTTGCGATTTCCTGCAGGAGAAAACAGCATTTCAACTTTGCATCTAAATATGAAAACAGTATGGCCCTAGTTAGCATTAAAGCAGCTTTATGAGAGAGAATTAGTATTTCTTGGTCTTTAGCTCTCTTTACAGTCAGAAATTGGAGTTTTTGCTTTGTGCCATCAGTTAAGCACACGCTCTGCACATGCATTTTCATAGAGCTGAAAGAAAAAAGACCCACCACGGAATGTGAAAGAAGCATGTAAACTGAGGAAAAAGAGCAAATATTACAAGATTTTGCACAAATGTGACTCAAGTTACCCTGCATTACACAGTTAACAGTGAAGTTAACAGTGTCATCCTGTTAACTTCACTATGTTAATTTGGTGAAGCTTTCTTGCACATGGTAGCAATGATGAAGGCACTAAACCCCATATTACAGATCAGTGGACCATCACAACTATTCTGACGCTACTGTTGTAATAAACAATGCTACACAATATTGCTTTAATGAGGAATGCAAGCAGTAAAGGTTTTGTTTACAGGAAATGAGCACATCTAAAACCTTTATCGTGCAGGTTGTTGACAGACACTGAGCACTTCCTGCAACCTTCTTTAAGATTCTTATCTGTGCATGCTCTTCCCACACAGGCAACAACAATATTACATATTTCTAGTCTAGTCTATTTAAAAAAGAGAGAGCATCATGTGAATATGTTGTTACTAATTTTAGAGAGTTTTACAAACTTGGAAGAAGCAAATTCATAGTTTATATTCTGGAGTTAATATGTTAATATGTTATTTGTTGCAGGATGTTGCACTGTCTAGTCTTCTAGTTGTTGTAGTTTTTTGTCATATTATTGTATACCAGTTCCAGGATTCCAAAAGGACTATTCAATTTTAATATAGAGCCTATGACAACACTAAAGAAATATAAAGAAGGTAAACCAATTGAAATGTATTGAACAATTAAAGGTACAGAAAAATAAAACACTCACATCAAGTGTATCTGCATTGAGAAGCTCCGCCACCCTGGCTGAACGATCTTGGAACTCTTCGTTGACATCTTTGTTTAAAAAGCGTCGCTTTGCATCAAACGTGAGCTGCCAACAAGAGAAACGGAGTAGTGTTGGTCATATGACTCTTTGTGAGACATGATTTTTCTATATAGTCTATAATACAATGCAAGAGTAATCACTTTCAGGCCAAAAACAAATGACAAATGGTTTAGAAGAACATACACCACCCTGCACTAATGCCTAGCAACAGCTGTCTGAGAGTGATTTCCTAATTTCCTAAAAGCATTTTAGCACAAAGAGTATTTCATTATGGTTGGGTGAGCATCACCTGAAACAGACTCTCTACCAGTTAAAGTGATTTTTACAGACATTTTCTATCTATATCTTTATTTTATTTGATATTTTGTTGATTTTATCGTTATCTTAAAACAACTCATGTCAAACCATTAATATACTGAAAAAGTACGGAGTCTTAAAGAGCACATGATTATCTTAGATTTTTATGTCTGAAACAAAAACAGCACCACAAGGCATTCATTGAAGCTTCAATACTACATACAGTGGCTTGCAAAATTATTTATACTCCTTTTCCATATTTTATCACATTACAAGCAAATATATTTCATTGGAATTTAATGTGAAAGACCAACACAAACTGGTATACAATTGTGAAGTGGAAAGAAAATGAAGCATGATTCAAAACATTTTTTACACATAAAAAAAATTAAAAGTGTGGTGTGCAAAAGTATTCTAAGTATTTTCTCTGAGTGCAACCAATTGCATTCAGAAGTTGCCTGATGATTGCTAATGACTGAAAAGAGTCTACCTATTTGAAATATAATCTCGCTTTGAACATCTCACGACCTGGAAATAAAAAGATTATGGCACAACTGTAAACCGACCAAGACAGCAGCCCATGGTGACTCTGGACGAAAACTGCTGATCCCAGACGTTCATCTATTCTGACTGAGCTTGAGCTGTTTTGTATGGAAGCCCATTCCTGCCACCTAAAAAAAAAAATAATCCAGCAAAATGTTTTTTTTATTATTATTAAGTAAACTGCTATCTCAATATTTTGAGATACTAAGTCAATATTTTGAGATACTATCTCAATATTTTGAGATACTAAGTCAATATTTTGAGATACTAAGTCAATATTTTGAGATACTATCTCAATATTTTGAGATACTAAGTCAATATTTTGAGATACTATCTCAATATTTTGAGATACTAAGTCAATATTTTGAGATACTAAGTCAATATTTTGAGATACTAAGTCAATATTTTGAGATACTAAGTCAATATTTTGAGATACTATCTCAATATTTTGAGATACTAAGTCAATATTTTGAGATACTAGTAGGCTGTACAGAGACAGAAGCAGGTGAGACAAAGATGCAAAATGGATACCATCATTGAGGACTACTTCAGACGTGGATTCACAAATCATGAAATATTGGAACTTTTAGAGGAATCACACAATATCAAAATAAGCCTCCGGATCTTGGACGAGGCTGAATTTAGCTTCTTATTCGCCAGTGTCTTATTCAGATTTCCGTTCCACCTTAAATGCTGGCTGAACATTCATGCGGCCGCCTGTAGATGGCGCATTTTAACAGTAAAAAACAGCATGTAAGCAAAGTGCTGTGCAAACGCTCTGAATAAAGGGGAGAACACAATGCGAGGGACAGAGTTTAACTCTGAGTGAAATATAATGTAAATAAAATTAAATATGAATTAAAACGTTATTGCTCTCACTTTTGGCCTAATTCCCAGGTCATTATCTACAGGTGGCCGCATGTATATTCAGCCAGCATTTAAGGTATCTCAAAATATTGACTTAGTATCTCAAAATATTGACTTAGTATCTCAAAATATTGAGATAGTATCTCAAAATATTGACTTAGTATCTCAAAATATTGACTTAGTATCTCAAAATATTGAGATAGTATCTCAAAATATTGACTTAGTATCTCAAAATATTGAGATAGTATCTCAAAATATTGAGATAGCAATTTACTTAATAATAATAAAAGAAAATTGCTGGAGTATTTTTATTTTTTAGGTGGCGGGAATGGGCTTCCATAGTTTTGCAAAGAAGAATGGGCAAAAATTTCAGTCACTAGATGTGCAAAGCTGGTGGAGGCATACCCTAAAAGACTTGCAGCCGTAATTGCAGCAAAAGGGTGGTTCCACAAAGTTTTGAGTCATACTTTTGCACACCGCACTTTTTAGTTTTTTTATTTGTAAAAAATGTTTTGAATCATGCATCATTTTCTTTCCACTTCACAACTGCATACCACTTTGTGTTGGTCTTTCAAGGGGTATGAACACATTTGCAAGCCACTGTAGAACACAGTTTCACTGCTCTAGAGCCCAATACCTTTGGCTTTATAACACGTTAGCCTACAGTTGACTCTGGACATGGTGACCTTAGGCACATGTGAAGCTGCTCCAAAGCATTTTATAGTATTTATAAGGCTTTTCTATTGAGAATATATACGCCATGTGTGGATAACTTAACATTTGTGTTAGCGGCAATGTGTGTAATTTAGAGTATGTTAGGCATTTTGGACAGTGATATTTTTCTGTGACTGCAAAATGACTAATCAATTATTTCTGACTGCCAGTAAATTCTTACATATTGTAAAAAAAAATGAAAGAGTTTAAGTAAAGGTTTGAGAACCTGCTTGGGCATGGCAGTGTAATAAAACACCTTCTCAGACTCAAGCTTCCTGTAGACATACACAACATCCAAGTGCTGACAGCTGAGAGCCTCCGAAACAAAATTCTGAATGTGCACCCAGTCCTTTAAAGCAATCCAAATCTGTAAGAGACATCAATATATAAATGAACATATACCGGTACACATGCACAAAACCATGGCTATAAAATTGATGGAGTTCAGTGAAAATATAAGGAGAAGCACCTTTTCCTTAGGCAAGGGAATCTGTGCATGGTAAAGGCCGTAGAACATGTACAGTGCTCCTGCCCTGATCTGAAAGCTGTACGGGGGCAGGAAGTAACTGTACACCGTGGCAAAGGCAAGGCGAGTGAAAGTTCTTTTCTCCAGGCGTGTGGTCATTCCACTAATGAAAAAGAAAGGAAGAATACTACAAAATATACAAAATGTGCTGCGATTCAAATTATCCTTCTAAACTAAAACACTACTAATCTGTTGTGTACACTGTGTACTCACACATGGCACTAAGTTAGATCTAGGATTGGGCAAATTAATGATCCTAGTGGTTGAACTGCAAAGAAACTTCAAAAAGGATGCTGAGCTCTGAGAAATTGTCATTGACATAGACATTGTCTCCAGCACCAGACAGGAAAAAGCTGTGTATATTTATTTAAGCAGGGTTATGTATTACAGTTTAGATTAGCCTGACCCAATGCCCAAACTGAGCTTGGGCTGGGTCGGGAAGAGATTTCACACCTAAAGCCACCTATATAGAGCCACGAAATGAGAATCACAATATAGCAAAGTCACGCATCACACTGTGATCATAAAAAAAGCTACACAAGTTAGAATGCTATAAATCACACAGTACTGGACCTGCGCTGTGCACACATTTGAGCCCCTCTAATAGTTCACACTATACTTGACCTGTAGCGCTGTGTGTATAGTGTATAAAAAGTCTACACATAGGCTACACACATCATTCTTGTAGTATATTTTACTGATGTTTAGGCCTGTTTTTCATTGTTTACATCACTCTTGTTTTAATAATTTGTAGTTCCATTCCTAATAAACAGTTTTCCTAAATAAAAGGCCTGTTCTTCTTTTGTGTTGCACTGATGATTAACATGAATCTGAACAGATTTCTGTCAACTTGGCATTGCAGCTAAAAGGTCAGTTTTTATGGTTTAGTTACTAAAAAAAATCAGGTTTAAATTATGCAAGGGCTTAAATGACAGTTTATGAGGCGGGCTGGGCTCGGACAGGATGTGCATGGGCATAAAGACATAAGCTCTATCGTACATCATCCAAGGTTTTTTTTTGGCAGGGGGTTGACAGAGATTACAAAAAAACTACCGTACTACTCACACAAGGGCAGCTGTGGATAAAAGCTACTTTTGTTTGTGCTCCATGGTTAGCTTCTCATATACGTTAATTAGAAATACAATGGGAAAAAAACCCTTTCTGACCACGCGTCCATTACAATGTACATCATGATTTTTTTTTATTATTAATGTTTGTGTTGCACATTACACTGATTGCGTACCTGTTGTCTATCAGAACAGACCATAAAATGCCCACTGCACTGGAAAAAAAACAACTCAGATCTTATGGCATGACAAAACTAGAGCCAGCGAGGCAGATTTGAATGAAAACCTTTAATTCAGTGACAAGCACCATTTAACACAGCCATCATGACAAAGGGTGTTCCATATCGTATTGAACGCAATAATATCGCCAACATTTTTAAATACCATGAACAATATTATACCCTGAAATACCACGCCATATCACCCACCCTTAATTATTACATCAGGGTACTACTTTTTCCCCATTATATATCTACTAGAGACTTTAGATTATACAGTGAGTCCAAGAAGTATTTGATCCCTTGCTGATTTTCTTTGTTTGCCCACTAATAAAGACACTATCCTTCTGCACTTTTAATGGTAGATATATTCTAACATGGAGAGACAGAATATCAAGACAAAAATCCAGAATATAATTTTAAAGAATATATTTTAATTAATTTGTATTTCAATGAGGAAAATAAGTATTTGATCCCTCTTGCCAAACACACTCAATACTTAGTGGCAAAGCCTTTGTTTGCAAGCACAGCGGTGAGACGTTTGTTGTAGTTAACCACAAGTTTAGCACACACACCAGGGGGAATTTTGGCCCACTCTTCTTTGCAGATCCTCTCTAAATCATGAAGGTTGGTGGGCTGTCGCTTGACAACTCTGACCTTCAGCTCCCTCCATAGATTTTCGATCGGATTGAGGTCTGGCGACTGGCTGGGCCACTCCATGACCTTAATGTGATTTTTCTTGAGCCAATCCTTTGTTGCCTTTGCTGTATGTTTAGGGTCGTTATCATGTTGGAAGACCCAACCACGGCCCATTTTCAGATCCCTGGCAGAGGGGAGGAGGTTGTCCCTCAGGATTGTGCGGTACATGGCTCCATCCATCTTCCCAGTGATGCGGTGAAGTAGCCCTGTACCCTTGGCAGAGAAACACCCCCAAAACATTATGCTTCCACCTCCATGCTTGACGGTGGGCACAGTGTTCTTGGGGTCATAGGCAGCATTTTTCTTCCTCCACACATGGCGGGTGGAGTTGAGGCCAAAAAGTTCAATTTTGGTCTCGTCTGACCACAAAACCTTCTCCCAATAACTTGGTTCATCTTTCAAATGATCATTGGCATACTTGAGGCGCGCCTCCACATGTGCTCTCTTCAGCAGGGGTACCTTTCGGGCACTGCAGGATGTGAATCCATTGTTGCGCAAAGTGTTGCCAATTGTTGGTTGCTGCAAACTGTGGTCCCAGCTGCCTTCAGGTCATTTGCTAACTCCTGCCGAGTGGTTGCAGGACGATTTCTGACCGTTCTCAGCATCATTGCCACCCCACGAGGCGAAATCTTCTTTGGAGCACCGGGCCGAGGTCTGTTGATTGTCATGTTATACTCTTTAAACTTTCTGATAATTGCACCAATAGTTGTTACTTTCACATCCAACACCTTACTAATCTTTTTGTAGCCCATTCCAGCTTTGTGAAGGTCAACAATTCTGACTCTGAGGTCCTGTGACAGCTCTTTGGTTTTACCCATGTTGGAGACTTGAAATCTGTGTGATCTGTCTGATTCTGTGGACAGGTGTTTTTCACACAAGTGATTAGTGAGAACAGGTGGCTTCAGGTCAGGTAACAAGTTGATTGGGAGTGTCTAACTGGTCTGTAAAAGCCAGAACTGCTAATGAATACTAAGGGATCAAATACTTATTTCACTCCATGAAATACAAATCAATTAATATATATTCCTTAGATTTATTTTCTGGATTTTCTTTTTAATATTCTGTCTCTCCATGTAAGAATACATCTACCATTAAAAGTATAGAATGATCATGTCTTTATTAGTGGGCCAACGAAGAAAATCAGCAAGGGATCAAATACTTCTTGGACTCACTGTATCTGTCCAGTATCATTTATGTTACTTTAACCCTGGATATATGGAGATATTTAGAGTGCATTATTAGTATCATGACATTCTTGTATTTTTTAATATCTCAGTTAGGGGTGTGCCATATCATATTGTATGCAATAATACAATGTTATTTTTATTTTGTTGCAGTAGTGTATTCTTGATTTTTTTTATTCAGTGTTTTGACATATCGTCAAGAGTATCATTATCGTGAAAATACAATTAAATATCGTAAAAAACGTCTTTGTGCCATATCGTCCACCCTTAATCATGACCCTGCTGAAAAATTCAACTTTTACTGGTAGTTGGTTTTAAATGTACAAGGAGATTTGAAGGCCGTTCATCCAGACAAAAACATACTTCATAGTGGTAAGGTAACTTAGCTGGCTAACCCTGAACAGCATATTGTATAATGTATTTGATTTTGGGTGTGTTGGTCAACCAACTTGGCCATGTTGTTTAACCAGCTTGGTCAAACTTGTTTCCAGTTAACTCAGAGAGAAACATAACATGTGCTGTTCATGAGCCAAGGCTAGTCATCACTAGCTTTAGCTGTTTTTTTTTTTTCAGCAGAGGTTCTACGAACAGTGACTGAAAGGAGAGAATGTGAAGACACACTGGTATAGAGCAATAGATAGATAGAGAGACTCTTACTAAAACACACTGGAGAAGTCCATGTCTCTCCATATAGCTGCAAACTCCTCATATCGCACCGAGTCTGTTTGCTGGAAGCGGCCCAGCAGCTCCTCACAGTCGGATTTAAACGGAACCCAGAAATAATCGCAGAATTTCACCGCAGCTACAGAGAAAACACAGAGTAAAAAACAGGGCGGACACAGAGCAACATGAGACAAATGTATCCAGTTTACCTGTTGTCATGATTAATCTGGCAGTGGTGAGAAACCCCAATAACCCTGTGCTGAAGTATCAGTTAGATTTATGTGACTAAATTCAGTAAAGTCAGTTCATGAAGACACGAAGTTTTGCGGACTCGTTGACCAGGAGCTTTAATACCACCTCAATCCATCCATAGAGTCACTAAATCCCAACCAATCAGCTTTCAGTCATTTTTAAACCTAATTAACTTGTTTGGTAACAATATAATTATTTACAGCTTTGTGATATTCTCTTCAAATTCCCAAAAAGGTTGGCCTTGTATAATGATAATTTAATTCTACAGAAGAATACGCAATAAACTATAAATGGTGGACCCGGGCCACCACGAACAACACCGGTAAGTGTACCTAAATATGGGCTGCGTCCCATTTGTGCACTATAATACTAACTAGTGTTTGAGTCTGAGATATGTAGTATAAATAAAAATGTTAAAGTTTAGTATACTCACACATTAACAGTACATAGCGTTGCTGTCTAATCAAATCTCAAAAACAACACATTTGCTAGTTCATCTAAAAAAAATTACAGCACTTCATGCTTCCCTCTACTGACAACAAAAGGTGCGAATTTAATTTTCCAACAGGACAGTACCAATTAGTTGTATATAATGTTCTAATTTTCTGAGGTACTGATTTTTGGGTTTTCATTGGCTGTAAGCCATAATCAACAAGAAAAGGAACATACGCTTAAAATAAATCACTCTGTGTGTAATACATAAGAGTTTCAAATTTTGTACTGAATTACTGAAATAAAATAACTTTTTAATGATATTCCGATTTTTTTAGATGCACTAGTACAGGAGAGATACAACATTATTAACTTTCAATGGAAGTCAATATTAATAAATTTATTTCAAGTAATTTTGGAAATTTTCTGTTGGTCCATTCATCAAAAAATTGACATGGTGTGAAAGTTTGTGTTCACATTATGTAGTAAACAAAAAAAAAAAATGGAGATACTTGTTTTTAATTGGACGGGGACAATACTCTGAATCAGTCAGGTTTTCAGATATTACTCATGTCTCAAACAATTAGGATAAAATTCAAGTTAAGTGTATTCATACAGACCACGGGCTGGAGAATTTGCAGGGACACACATTAGAATTGCAACACCTCATCACTTCTTTGAAAAAGGACCCGGTTTCCCCTGAAACATCTTAGCATGTTAGGATCTTACTCGCTGGTGGAAAGAGAATCCAGTGTGAAAATAAATTAAACATTGAATTCATCTTTGTGCTAATATGCTTACGGGAAACTCAGCCCAGGTTAGCCTTTTTTATATGTCGAGTACTAACCTGGCAACTTACAGTATTAGTGTGTAGTGTGCAACTGGCATGCAGCCATACATACTACTCTGACATGCGTGGAATGGAACAGCAGTATGCAAACTGGCCCTTAATTATGACCTCAGAAGAGAAAAAAAACAAAAGTTTTCCCACAAACAGAGCCTGGTCCACAATTGTTCTTTAATGATTATGCAATAAACAATACATTTAGTGTTGAGGGAATACAGGCGTACAGACTGCAGAAATAAATGAACGATAGAATACAATATGACAACCAGAAAGGAACAATTTTTCTATGCAAAATAAGATAAATGGTAATAAAATATTTGCAAGTCACTGTTGAGAAAGCATGAAGAAAACAAATATTGCCTTTTTGTTTATGCCTATTCTAAGCATTGCATTATATATATATTTATATTTATATATAGATGCCATTGTACACTTAAATCATGAATAACTGATAAGCCAGCTTTGCATGATCACTATATGATGTGCTTTTTAAGCATAATATTAAAATCTATGCTGCCGTATGACAATGGACAGGCAAGAAAGACTACTCAGCATCTACAATGAAGATACACAGAAACAATGACTAATAAAATATAAAAATCTATCACGTCATTAAACTCTACATCTGTTTAAGCCTTATCATGATAAAAACCAACGCCTGGACATTTGCATTTCACCAGAAATGCCAAAAATCTCATTTGAAAATTCCCTTTTGCACATTCACAAAGATTACTTTCAATGGTGCCTTTACAATTCATCTGTGCCATTCTATGATGAACTGGTGATCTATGATGTAAATATGTCCACAGCAATAAGAATGTAAGCATACACCATGTAGCCTATGAATAAACACACATACAACTCTTTAATGTTACCGTTTTCAAACAAATAAGATAAATGAGGAAAAGCAACAGACAGAAAAATAACATGGTTATTCTTTTAGTTAAAAGTACATATTTGTAAAAATGGTTTTGTATATTGCATGAACTGCTGGTATTCTGTCTTAAGAAAATAGATCATTGTGCGACTTTAGCTACAATACACACTGCTTAGGAAGGGGGCGGGAAAAGGAGAGCACAAATAAGGGAAGAGTTCTGCAGCAATAAATGGGATCCAGAGGGGGTGGGACAAGTAAGCATTTATGTTGAGGGGACTGTGCGTTTAGCATTAAGGCTCTTTAGTCTCTACTGGTCTCCACCACTATTTTAGATTATACTTCTTTGTCTCCACTCGCAAGAGAGAAAACTACCTCTAATACTTAAATATTAAAATCAAAGTTTGTCCACCAGGCCACTAGTGGGAGGGAAGCCCTCTGAACTATGAAACATGTAGGATCAAGTTGGCAGAGAGCAAATCAACAAGCTGTGGAAAATACATATTACGAAAATGTCAGATGCCAGGGACTGAAGGCTGACGGGGCCTTCGTTCTTCTACTTTAGAAGGTGACAATGGGTAAAAGGTAGAGGGGATGCAGTGTCCAGTATTGTAAAGCAGAGCATAGCTCAGTTAACTTGGTCCAGAGCACGCAGTAGCTCTTCCCCCTGTAGCAAAGGATGGAGGTCCTGAACGGGAGCGTTGACCTCACAGTCGTAGCGCGTCAGCCGAGGTAACCCTCCACTGCTTTCAAACGAGCTGCACAACAACCGACTGGCCACATCTTTAATGAAAAACAATCAATAAGTCTACCTTCAACATCCAAAGATTCACATTTCAAGTAAACATAAACAGAACAGTGATGTGTATTCAATAAATGAGCACCTTACTTACCAGATGGCAGTATAAGAATGGTCTTGTTCCCACCAAGCAAACTAGAGCCTTTAACCTCCAGTACTTTGGCTCTTTTTCCTGGTTCTATTGCATCATCCACAGACTGGAGCAAAGCACCCTGTAGGTGAGGAAAACCAAAGGACTCAAATATAAAATCAAATATCAGTATGCATCAATCAGATTTTGAGAACTGAGCTAAACACTTACCAGCCCAACAGCCTGGGACAGTGAGGTAACCTCTTCCAGTTTCCTCTTGCGCTGGGCATTCTGGATGGCTAACACCTTTGGTGACAGCTCTCGATCCACCGCAGACATCCTGGATGACAGATGTTTATGTTAAATAAAAAATTCCATTCATAGCTTTTGCTTCAACAGTACAATATCATACACAAAGACGAAAAGAGTTTATTTTAAATATTAATCAGTTTAATGTGTATTCATCTTTTACTTCACACATTTTAGTAAGAGCATGCTAAAGGCAAGGTTAATATTAAGAAAGTTACCCTGTTGTAAGGGTCCTGCTCCCCTGTGGGGTGGGTGCACGAGCTGGGGAGGCCTCACGACTTCGATTACCACTGAAGGGTGAGACAGGGGCGCTGCGTACCTCCTGCAGCATGTGAAGGGGTGAGGGAACACGGGAAGAGGACTCCTGAGATACAGAGCTGCTAGGGCTAGAAGCTGTAGTTGAAGGAGTGGGTAAGGGCTGGAACAGGGAGCTCATGTCTGAGACTGTGTGGGGTCCAGAGGGGAGGGGGTCCAGCGGAGAGGGGATGAGCAGCTGGAAGTCATCGTCCATTGGAATATAGGGAGCAAGCATCTCCAGGTCGAGATCACCCATATCCTTAAAATAAAAATACAACCAAATGTTAGAAGATGCAGCAGAATTATGCAAAAGTATGATTATCTGGTATCTGGAAGACATTGCTTACTTGAGTGCTGTATGGGGTCTTGGCCTCAGTGTCAATAGCAAACAATTTTTCAACCAAATCCAGTTTGAACTCTGAACCAATGTCTGAATCAACTTGGAAACAGTAATCTATTGGACTGTTGGGCTGGGGAGAGAGTGAAGTAAGCAATTATTTAATCTTAAAATTGATTTAAATCACATAAAATGTCGCTTTAAATCATTAATTCTCAAATGTAATCACTATATTACTGATCATTTTGAGTTCTCTGTTTAGTAAATCATGCCTAACAGGAGCATCTACTTACCGCCGAAGTGCTGGACCCAGTAGATGGTGTGGAAGGAGTGTTTGCAGCATCTGCACTGCGGTGAGAAGTAGAAGGAAATGCGAATTCCTCTCCTCCAGTCTCTAGTTTGTCCAAAGCTGGAGGGGGCTCACTTGGAGCCAGTGGAGACAGGGGCAGAGGAAGTTTCTCACTGGTAGAGGGCAGCATGACATCATTGTAGAGGGGCACTTCCTTCAGCAACTGCATCTCAGACTCTAGAAGTACAGTGAAGAATGTGAGTTTGATTCCTCATAAACTACAAACTTTAAAACATCACATTAGTAAAGTTTCTATGCATTAAAAAAATACTCGTTACTTTAGACACTACTTTTGCCATTTAACTGGTATTAAAATGTCTCTCCCTGAAATAGGTTAATCATTCCACAGGGGTATCCAAATCCCTCAAGTCATTAACTTGCCTTGTGCCTGTATGGCTTGTATTTAAAGGTACAAATGCTAATTAAAGCTAATAAAAGTTATTTATATGCTCCATGGCATATTCCCAAACACAAAAAGCACTGATAAAGGGCACTAACCAGAGCTGTTAAAGTCCAGTGAGATGATGGTGTCTCCTGCAGCAGGAGCCAGCACTGTAAGTGCCTCAGGCTCCTCCTTCAGTTTCTCGTAGAGGCTCTCTGGACTCTCCACAGAACATGTCAGCTTCTCCTGCTTGAAGGAATCCATGTCCACCTCAGTTTCCTCTTCTTTGTCCTTTTGTTTCTCCTCCTTCTCCACAGCCTTTGGCTCAGTCACTGTCTGCTCTAGGGAGAGGATCATATCTCCCTCCACAATGCCACTGTAAGACAGATCATTAGTGAGCAATGAAATATTACAAAATTCTCATTTGTTAAACACTGGTTATAATACAGATTAAACAAATGAATGGCATACCTGAGAACATAGTTGACACACACAATACACTGTGGCTGGGAGTTTTTGGGATTATAAATTACTGTCGCCTGGGTCTCAACCCACACATAGCCTCCCTTCTTAGCCAGCATTCGATACTGGCCTGTTGTAGCCTGGCCCTTTGCGAACACTAAATAAACAAAATAAAATATTTATTAACTTACCAAAAAGCTTCACCTTGCAAGAAATTTTTAATTGTAAGTATTTTTGGTCTAGTGGATGACAATTTACTCATAACAATGCATAGTGTTATTAGACTGTAAATGAATGGCCTATGGACACTTACAATTATGATGTGTCTTGGTTAGGTTATCAGAGTCTAGAGCATGGTAGTACTCATACACAGACCTATTAAGCAAGTCATCTGGCTCGTGGCCCATCAGCTCTGTGATTCTGAGAGACATAGGGTTAAATGAATCAGCAAAATAAAAGTTAAGTTTAGGCAAAGAGAATTAGCAGCAAAAATGTAAATCAGAATCAATAAACATGACCCAATTTCTCACAGTTTATAAAACACTAAATAAAAAGGGAGGGTAAAAACACTTTACCCAACATATTCACAATACGTTTATTATAATGACTATTTTCTTTTGCATCAAATATTCATACCACTAGGTGGTGCCAACTCCATGAGTAAAATCCAACAAGGCAGGATTGACACTTATTATTATTAAATCACTTGTTTTATAATTGAGACAATCTGACCAAACAAGTAAAAGCAAGAGTATTTCTGCCTTTAATACTGGTCATTTTTATACTGGCTCAAAACTCCTGTCTTGGGGTTCCAACTATGCTGAGAAAATACTGTTATTTTGGAAAATGGCACAATTTAGACATGTTTTTTTTATAATTCAGAGATAGTATAAATGAATACACTCGACTCACCTCTCATCGCAATATGAGAACTTCATGTCCAGGGTGTGACGGCTTAGGAAAGTTTTGCTGTCCAGAGGCACCTCTATGTTGGAGGGATGGGGGATGGGCTCACAAATTAACACCAGATAAGTAATGGGAGGCTCTCTGAAGCTACAGTCTGCAGAACCCTCACCAGATTCCTGAACACGCACATGCCCTGTGCAGTGGAGGACCTGAAAGAAGAGAGATCGGTATAATAATTTAAACCTGAAAACCTTTTTACAACTTTACACAAAGTACAGGAAATATTACCTCAGGGTGAGCATAGATTACAGTTTAATCTAAATGTTTGTATAGAAAACAATTATTGTTCTGGAATCAGCTTTAAAATTAAGATTCTGCATTTAGGTATCCAATTATTTTGAACAATACCTAGCCTAGATTCCATTTCCTCCCCAAAGGTTTTGCCTAAGCGCTGACACGTGAAAAAAACATGCAAGTCATGGAAGGTAATGTTCCATTAAGCTAAGTGAGCCACATGGAGACAATAGGCTGTGCTGGGCATTTCATCTGAAATCTCAGGTGACTAAAACGCAACCCATCCTTTTTACTGCTGGTGTGTACTGGGACATCAAATGAACTCAGCTCAACGAGCAAGTAAATACAAAACTAAATTTAACATTTACTATTATAAAAAAAAAGCACTGTCAGATGTGTGAGAAATGCGGAGGCTGACCTTCCATGTGGCAGATTTTATGTTGACAGTACGTCCTCTGCTAGTGAGTGTGCACTTCATGCGCAGGAAGAAGCTTCTTTCTGTGTTTTGCTCCTTGGTTTTCTTGGACCCTGTCCTGTGCACCAGCATTTCCCTCATTTCCTCATGATCACAAGGGTGTGCAAAGTCAAAAACACTGTGGCCAGTCAGATCAAACTGAGAAAGAAGAAGAAAAAAAAGCATTACAGATGCCATTCAAATCATATTATAAAATCTAAATTAGGAGAAATTAGACAGCACTTGTAAAATGTCTAGTGTATTTACAGTTATCATACTCGCAGATGAAACACTAATGTAGCCTTCATCATCTGTCAGTCTAATCAATTTACTGGTCATTACAGTAGTGCTGTATGATTTATCCTTCTTTTGACTTTGTCTTTTGTGGATTCAGCCCATATTCAGCCTGTTTTCGTCAACATGAACAAATCTGGCATGGTACGTACCTGTGTAAGGCCCATGCATTTGCAGACATTTTCTGAGAGATAGACCATATCCCCATCCTCAGAAAGCACCATAAGGAAGCCCTCCAAGGCTTTCAGGTAGAAGCCATTGAGCTGACTCTCCAGCTCAGACTCTTTCTCTGCATCACCTAAAAAAAAAAAAACAAAAAAAAAACATAAGAAGCTTTAGCATGCTTGGCAGCTATGCTCCTCATACAATTTAACATGAAATATATTGCCAGTAAAAGGATGTAGCCTCCTAGATCATGATTTATAGCACTCATGGCTGCACCGTATCAGAATTTAATTGTGGCTGGAAAGTTTTTTTTTTTTTTTAATCAGCTAATTTCATGAGCAACAACTGGAAAGGAAGACTTAATGTCTACTAATTTTAAAATATTTTTAAAATAAGTTCTGATGTGGGCCAGCACAGTCTTAGAAATACATTAAGCCTTTGACACTTAAATCTAGACATTGTTAGTGAACTCAACTATTATTACATTAAATATTTATACTCAGTATTTACGCACTGCTTGATACATGTAAAGGAAAACCATGTTTGAGGTGCTAGAGGTTTCGCTGAGTTGTGAAGTGTTTAAATCCTTCTCACATGATCCTTTACAGAATGCATTCTTTTTTAAAGTGGATGCAATTATAAGGTTCTGCTTAATGCATTTTCATACTGTGAACAGAACTGATTGGTGTTTCTTCATTACACTGACCAGAGCTCAGAAGTTTTCTCATGCGCAGGTAGCTAATGGTCAGCCTCATGATGGAGGCCTTGTCCAGGTGGGAGGTGACATTGTGGGGCAGAGGCAGCTGATTTGCTAGTTCGAAGAACACCTCAGACTCCTTCCCCCTGCGGCATCGAGCAGCATCCCTGGACTTCTCCTTCCTGCGCTCTGAGCTCACCCTGCAAAAACAGAGAGAGGAAAATAAAGACAGGTTAGCTTGGTTTTTTGCCAAGGAGAAAGTCATCCTTAATTAAACTAAGACTTAGAGAAGGGTCATCTCAGTTTGCTGAAGTCCTATTCCCTCACCGTACACGCAATCTCATTGGAGGACTCCAAAAGCATGAAAAACCAGTGCTCAACGCTAGTGGCTAGACAAGGAGGAGTGGTCATACAGATGATGAGAGGGTGTGTTTTAATTCCTGGAATGCAGCCGAGGCCAAAGGTTGTTAGCAAGTTATGCTCACAGTCAGTTTCCAATTTCTCAGTGTAAACAGTGAACACCAGACAATGTACAGGGGACACTCAGACACTGGGACTGTGGGACATTATACAACATGTTTACTCCTGCATATTTGACAGTGCAGATAGAGAAATACTTATTAAATGAAGAATTAAAGACCAAATATTTCTGGATTAGTTTAAGTAGAAGTAAAGCACATATATGCACAAATGTTAGAAACATTATTATAAACAAACAAGGAAAAAAGTTACAGGCAACATACAGGTACACTAGATTTAAAGCAAGACAAGAAAGAAAAAACATTAAATAATTTCATCAATCTTGTTAATAAATCTTTAGTTTGTGGTCAGAAGAAACCAATGCATTTAAACTCAGTTTCAAGACTCTAAATTGCCTCTTTGTTGTTGAGAACATTTGAATAACAAACAAGGTTAAGCAACGACTTTAGTTTTTTTGACTGATATACCTGAACAACCTGTTTCAAGCACAGTCACTTCTAAAGTTTACATACAGAGGTGACCCACTTTTATTGTAAGTTTATATCACAATGGCAGGAATTGTGACAAAAAAAAAAAACACAATGTCAGAAATACAAAAAAAAAAAAAAAAAAAAAAAAAACGTGTACATAGCATGCAAAGAGAATGGAGATATAGTTAGGGCTGGGTATCGAAATTCGATACCAAAAGGGCACTGACCAAAATGTCTGTAATACAGGGTACTGTGTATTAAAAAGAAGTGCCTGTTTTTGATACTTTACACTACACATTACACTATAATTACAATCCCCTTACAATAATACTGAGAAAATTAGCATAAGAAACAATTAATCATAATTTAAATTGAACTGAATTATAACTCAAGTGATTGGCAAAATTAAGTTATTAGTGGTGTCAATCTAATGCTAATACTCCTTAAAAAGAACTCTTAAACTGACATGCATTCAGTAATATGCTTTGGAAAAATATTTTGTAGTTTAAGCAGTTATTGCTTAGCAGAAATGTTTTTGTTCTTAATAAAGTGCCACAATCATGCTCCTTGTTTGTTTGTTACAAAAAGATCCAAGAATATGCTAGGGTCACATGGTGAGAGTATGATAATAAGGTTACTCATGTCAGCTGTTAAATAAATCTGTTGTGTGAGAATAATTACCGCTTTTTGTATTTTTTGGTAGCAATTTTTACAAAGGTATCAAAAAAGTACTGTTTGGGTTTCAGTACCGAATTCAAGATACCACATCGGTAGCGAAAACCTTAAACTATAAAGCCCTGGTTACAGTATTTAAATGATATTGAACATGTTAGAATTTAAACAACAAAATATGTACAAAAACATTAGGACAAAAAAAATACAGACATAGCCACTACTGAAAAACAGAAGGAAACCTAAAAGTTATATTGAACACAACTGAATTCCACACGAAGCCCGACTATGGTGATCAATCATTCTGATAAGCCAGTAAGCAAAAGATGGACTTCCTTTAAAGAGAATAACCCAGGACTAATAATGGGAAGTTACTGTAAACCATGTTCTTCTGCCATGAACAGCTTCCCTACTGATACTCAGAACAATAAAATCTTTAGCAAGTCTTGCTATTCCTACCCTAAGTGCAGTCATAGCTGCAAACACAATGGCATAGCAGGGTGTCAACTGTACACAAGAAAAGGAAGGAAGTCCATCAAGGCTGCCAAAAGACTGCCAGGAATAAACAACGTCTTAAAACAGAAGAACTCAATTTCTCTTTCAATATGATGATTAAAAGAAAGTGTTTGTTGTAAATGTAAATAAGATGATGAGATGCAAGTGTGGAAAGCAACTGCATGCTCAGTGGTTAGAACAACCAAATCACAGGCAGGAAATAAATGTACACTACTGAAAACTTTGAAAGGAAACTATGAAGTGCCTTTAAGAAGGGGGTTTGGTAGTCCAAATTAAGGTTTTCCAGTAATGGTAGTACCATCCTCAGAAGACACACTGGAGTGAGAAACAAATACACTAGGTCACAAGATTATTTTCAGCACTGCTTACACTCCTCTGAAGTGTCCTAATCTATTGTGTAGTTAACAACACTGCATCATTTAGCACAAAATCACATGTGGTCCTTGTTAGATGCCTTTGGAAAGATTTTTAAATCTCTTTTTTTGCTCTTTGTTTACCAGCCTTTGTTTGGCAGAACATAATCAAATAGATGTATCTATTTGTGTACACAAATTGATAAGCCACCCTAAATTACGTTTACAACAATATACTGAACACCAAAATACTTAAACATTAAAAAGACAAGAAACTAAGTGTTTACACTTTAATTTGGCTTGTTCTCTCTGCAATTTGTAGAAAAAAACTGTGCCAAATAAAGATGCATGTAGCAGGTTTTGTATTGGTCCAGCAGTAGCTGGTTTAGAAACATGGTGTGCAGTTACAGGCTGTACAAATGATGCAGCACCCTAAACAAGGCATTATTTCTTCAGTTCTGGTATCACCATCATTGTAAGTCTGCACCGAGCACTTTTAGCAAAGGCTTATCTACATACAGCAACTGAAACCGCTACTTCATCAGTCATCTTACAAACTTCAAGGGTCAGTATGTTTCTAAGAACTACAATACAAATAGGTAACAAGCAACTTCCAGCATTTGCTATCCTGTTTTCTATGGTCCTAAATATTAATTTAGGACATGCAATTTTAAAAGCAATAGGACCAGTGATTTCTTTCTTTTTTTTTTTTTTTTTGGCTTCCTTGGTCACACGACATTGCACTGTCATGTGATGAATTGGTTCAGTAGCTCATCCATTTCCACTTGCTGTTGTGTATACATGGTGGATCTCCATGGAAACGCATGCCCAAAGTGTAATTACAGTGTGTAGCAGTAAACAAACAGCTATTTTATTAAAGGTGATGTGACAAAACTCAGATGTGCATCCGGACGGACCCAAAATTACTGGACAACGAGTTCAGCGAAAAACAGTAGGTAATTCAGCTTTCAGTTTGACTGCTTTATTTGGGTTAATTGAAAAGCTTACAGTGAAGTTTACTGTTTTGATTGTATCGTACAGGCTTTCTTTACTTCTATAATTGGGTTTGCTCGGGTCTGAATCAGCAAGTGCTTTCCTCTGTTTGATTTGTTTTTTTAAAAAGGAAAAAAATGCAAACACAACAATATGTGCACCAAACATTGTGGAAACACTCTGCTTATTGTTACCATTTGTCTGGGGCAGAAGCAAGAAAGAGATGTAGAGTTGGAAAGTACTTATACCTGATAATTGGGTTGGATCAAGGTCAGATCAAATTCAAACGATTTGTTTAGACCTGACAGAGACCACCTCTTCTCAAGGGTTTCAGTGGGGTTTTGGTTTGCATCTAAAAGCAATTCATTCACATTCAAAACATTCACACCATTACGCCTATTTATGCTTATTCCGAGTACATGAGAGTCTCATGCCTCAAACAGATATAACAGTGCACAGTGATGGCGCTGCAGATGTGAGGCCATGGTTATTGGGCTCTTGCAGCTCAATATTTTCAAATCCTAATTTTTTGTCTAACATGCTCTGTTCACTTAACTAACAGCTGCTGAGCATCTGTTTTCACTGCAGGTTTGTGATGAGATGTTCCAAGGTGTTCCAATACTACCTTGTGCCACTGAATGCCAATGATAATTGTGAACTAGTTAGAGATGCTGATACTGACTTATTTGATGACAGAAACCAGTGATTATTTATGAATAATTATTTATAATAATTCATTTATTATACTTTTTGATTGCCATCATCCTAAACAATACAACAGACAGAATTAAATAAAGCTGAACTAGGGCTGAACAACAAATAACAACATCAATATAATAACAACAGAAAATGTTTCCATGTTATATGATAGGAGTGAATTTTAAAAACTTACAATACATCAATACACATTATTTACAGCATCTGTCACTCACTGATGTTCAGTACAGGGCACTTGACAGGATTTGGCAAACTCGTTTTTCTATAGTGGAACTTGAAAATACTTACATGATATATATATTACTGCATGTCTACCATCTGTACTTTCCCCCAAAGTCACCAAAAAAAACCTGACATCTAAAATGTGTTAAATTAGTTTCAATAACAGCATCTGTTTTTATTATATTGTGTAGTACATAAAATACAAATACCCACGTTTTTTGTAAAAGAAAATGCATGGCATGATTTCTAAAAAGCCATGACATTTTCATATCAAAAATCTAAGACAGATGTTTTTTGGCAATTTGGAAAAAAAAAACATTTTTTCAGACTAACCGCTGTGTCTATTTTTAAGAATAAGAAGCTGTCCTTCACGTGAGGTCAGCAATAATTTGTATTGCTTTGGACAGAGACAGTCCAGCTACATTTAGTGTGGCATGTGTTGCATAACACCAGGGCAGTAGTTAAGAAGAGCCTTGAAACAGAAATTAGGACCGACAGATTGGCCTGTGCCTGGACATTATGGGAGGGATTACCATGGGATTGATTCTGCACCACCGTTTGAAAACAAATACAAAACCACATATACTTGATCAATGATAATTCTAGTAATATGCTGGTATAGTACCAGTACAATCAACTGTGTACACAAAAACAATTATTTAAAAAGGTATGGGTTATTTAAACAAAGAATGGATCATACAAGGACACTGACCATTTAAATTATTAATTATACACCTGTGTGCTTTCAAAGATTTATGCATACTCATAGTTTTTGGAAGATACCCTTGAAATGGGGCAGCACTGACTTTCTTTTCACTTTCTCCTTTTCACTCCTTTCACTGACCATTCCAACTTAAAAACAAAATAAGATATATTCCAAATAATAAATTCATCAATTTTATAGTGATATTTCATTTAAACCACACCAACCACTCCATCTCAACCAGACAAATGTGAACCCCAAAGTGACAACCACATTGTAAATTTTAAATCCCCTTTAACCCCTCACAAAAAGGCATACCCAAACAGACATGAAATAGTGAAGTGTGCCTCACACATCCTTTCTTTTCTGACACAGTTCTTGCAAATGTCTTGCCACAGAAGTAAGCAGGAAATCCCATTGACGTCAACATCTGTGGTGAGTAAGAGATGATAAAAGAGGAGCAAAACAGCATCCTTTAACAGCTAAATTTGACCTAAATATTGATTTTGTGAAAGTCCTAATAAATGAAAACATAAGTTAATATATACAGTACCAGTCAAAAGCTTGGACACATCTTCTAAATCAATGTTTCTTTATTCCTTCAATCAATTTATTTTCTACATTGTAGCACACATTGTCCTGCACAAGCCCCTGACCTAAACCTAACTGAAATGGTGATTTGGGATGAGCTGGAGCTTCACAGAGTGAAGGAAAAGCAGCAACTATTGTTCAGCACCTCTAGGAACTGCTCCAATACCCTGAGAAAACTATTCCAGGTGACCCTACCTCGTAAAAATAGAGATTAAAATACCAAGAGTGTGCAGATCTGTCCTCAAATACAAATGTGGTCACTTACAATATATATAAAACATAATACATATTCTGGATTATTTCCAAAATATTTCACGTGTTTCTGCCTAGGTATTTTTTTTAACAGTCTTCAATATTAAATGTACACTATAAAAAAATCATAAAAAAAAGAAAAATCCACTAAATGAAAAGAGAGGTGCCAAAATTGTGTTTGGTAATGTATATTGTTACTATGTTCTGACAAAAGAGACAATTAGCTAGTGTGGAGTAGAGGTTGATTTTTTTTTTACATGTGTGCAGGTTATACCTAAAAATAAAAAATACCACATATACGTCAGATGAATCTGATCTGATAAAAAGGTTTAATACTATGAAAATACTGTTTTATAAAGGCAAACCTGTTTCCAGCTGAGGGTCTGAATGAAAATAGGTCACGTCTATAAGCTATAATAAACGTAACGAAGGGTTAAAAATCCCAAATCACATCAATTGAGAATCCCTTCTTTACAAAAACACAGAAACTCTGCAGTTTTAAGTCATCTGAAGCTATTTAACAGCAGCTTTTTTAACACACTCACTCCTCATCCTCCTCCTCCGCACCAGCAGTCAGTCCATGCCACGCTGACGCACTTTACTCCAACCGTTATTAAACATTTCTAATAAATATATATATTAGAGCTGACCCCTCTCTCTCTCTCATTCACCTTCAGTTTGTAGTTAACAAATTTTAAGCCACAAAAAATAAATCATCCGGTCGCTTATCTTTTACACACACACACACTCAGCTCCAGCCGGCGCAACACAAATCAAGGCAACTTCTTATTAGCTAAACTAAGCTAAGCTAGGTTAGCGTTAGCATTAGCTGAACCGCTGTCTGTGCTGCCAACGCAGATACAGACGCAGCCCGTGTTTTCGGCGTATATTCAAAATAAAACCGACACAAAATGTCCCCGCTGGAGAGATTTCAACAGCTACAGACGGTCCGAGTGCTGAGGTGCTGGCGTTTTTCGCTTGTTTGTAAACTTGTCAGCAAATTGCCTCAGACGCCCCCCAAGCACAAAATGGCGACTCCGCTAGGAGGACGGTTGTTTGCTAGCCTCCGCTAAGCTAACAGCTAACAGCAGCAGCAGAAAGGTGAAAAGGAGGAACAGCCTCTGTCTGCAGGTCAGAACAGCACAATAACACACATACAAAATCCGTCCGCCGTACCTTTTCTTTTCAGTGGCGACTCCAGTATCCATTCCTGGGTGAAACCTCCTAGTGTGTAAGGTTTTTTTTTTTCCCGAAGCGCCGGCGCAACAAAACAGCGGCTAGCGGCTAACGCTAGTTCCAGACCCGAGAAAGAGAGAGGATGAAGGACGTGGCCACCTGTCCTCCCCGAAAAACACCAACAAACCGAGCTAAACGCGGCCAAAAACACCCGCTAACACGTCTCCGCTATGTCTCTTGTACAGCCGAGTTCAAGAGGTCGCCCCTCCGTGGTCCTGAAGGTCAGAACATCTGTGTGTATTCCTGCGGTGGGGTTCTCCCCGGCACAAAGAGAGTTAAGTGCTACAGTCTAATGCTGCTCACTGAGGCTCCGCTACTACTACTCTCTATGTGGGCTCGTTCATGATTACGGGAGCGCGCAATCACATGTTCCTCTGGCACAGAGACAGAACCGGGCTCTGCACAAACGTCATCGAAAAACAAGCCCCCACACTGCAGCTCCAAACACACACACACGAGATACTGATACCTATATCACACCTACAGACCTTAATTCCACATTATATTACCCAGTTAATAACCAGGGTGACATATCTAATACCTGTATTTAACCCTTTCAGACCTTGCACTCATTACAATGGACATCATGTATTTTTTTTATTTTTAAATGTTTTGTTGCACATTACGCAGTTTGATAGCTGACCATGAACAACCCAAATGAACAAGTTTATCAACCAATTAAACAATAAATTGGCCTCGCCCATTGCACTGAATTTTTAAGCAATTTTTAAAAGTACAATTTTTATTCATGTTTTTTTACTGTTTAGGGACGGTTCACGAAAGAGAAATGTCAATATGAAATACTACTACTAAATAAAATATTACACACAGGCATCTAATGCAGCGGAAATAAAAATAAACTATTAAATATTTTAGTTAATTGGATTTGTTTGCTATATAGATGTTATAGTATAATATTAGAGTCTTTTCTGTGCATTTCAGACAGAAAACAGCATTCTTAAATGTTTTTTTTCCTTCACTGGAGATAATTCAGCTCATTGAATTCAGCTGGCTCATTATGACTGCTTATATGTCACCACTGGTTTATATGGAATCTCACTCTCTTTTATATAATTAGTTAGCTGGTTACAGTATAGTTACAGTCATTTAATACAATTCTAAACTGTATACATTTTAGATACATTATATCAATTATTATGTATTAATATTACGTATTAATAAGTTCAAGCTTTTGTTGGCACTGTCTCTACTGACTTCACTGTCCGGGGAGGTCTTTATAAGTCTATTTGTAAGTCTATGTTTCATAAAACTTAAGTATTTTACTTTAGTTATACAATATATTGAGTACTACTGGACATGTACATCATATTAAGCCAATTAGTTCATCTTTATCTGCTCAAGAGAATCCTATTTTAGTGGTTCTCTATAGGAACTACCATACTACTGTGTGTGCATTTGAACATCTGTGTCAGCAGTGGGTGCTGCCTAAATGTAGCCTAAAATGCAGCCTAAGTGCAGCCTAAATTTCAACATATAGTATATATACACTGCATTATGCAAATATAAGCTGGGTATATTAGTGGTTGGTGTTGTCGTGTGGGTGACAACATTAGCTTTATTGTGGTAGAGCCTGGTTTGACTCTGTGGTCAGGCCATTACACCACACTACATCAGTATCTTTCATTTAGTGAGTAGTGTAAAATTACTCATATTTATGTTTAGATCCACAACCAAATGCGGAAATCAGTTTATAGGAAAGACAGGTCACAAAAACGGTTGACATAATGATGCCAAACAATGACTGTCAATGACTGCAACACATTACATTTTAACTCAGGATTATATTGTTAATTGTATTACACATATATATCATTGTATGCCAATGTCTTAACTAATGTTAACCTAATGTTTCAGTGCTTTCACTGTATTCACCTTGTTTTTTCAATATTTCCAGAGCCAATTCCAGTGTTTGTGAACCCTTAACAGCATCCTGTTTGGGCAAATCCATCCACCCCTATAATATTATTTTGTATAGAATTTGAAATCATTTTTGTTTTCATTGTGAATAAAGTTTAATTACGGGCAATGAATGTCTCAATAAACAAAAATCAACAAAATACAGGAAATAAATAATATTGTAGGAGCATGTAACCCACAATTAAATAAATATATTGTTGTCAGTAATCCATCATGTCTTAATAAGATGTTTTTCGGCAAACATCATGGCAGACACAAAATCAATATTCACACTCAGTTAAAAGAAGCCTTGAATGTTACAAGGTCTATGTCCTAAAATAGGTCATGTCCAATACTTTTGGAATATGATTTAGAAAAATTAGCAAAATTATTCTACTGAAAGGTTGTCACTGTTACACTGTGATGATGTTATATACAGTACAGAAAGTGAGACTGTCTGGAAAGCTTTCCTTTTGGGTGATGTCACACTCTAACTAAAGCTGGAAAGACTGAATTATATAGTTGTGGTAAAGTAGATATTTTGCTTCCTGTTCCTCGCTCTGTGGAAAACAGATGGAGACAGACAGAGGAAGAAATAGATACGGACAGACAGACAGATGGAGAAAAAGAGAAGAGTACTACTATTATAGAGGTTTAGTTTTTTCCATAAATATGAAGTATTTTACTTGTTTTATACAATATAGTACTGATGTAAAATATAATTTTTTTAACCATTGTTAATTAGTTCCCATAACAGTACTACTGGACATATACACTATATTGAGGCTTAACAGCCAAGGTTCATTTAACTATTAAGAGGCATTTTAGCTTTTTAATGTTCACAAAATATGTTTTACAACATTGCTATTACAGTATTAACCACACAAACCAACTGTAAAGACAAATTATAAGGCAACAGAAGTGTACATATATATTTTTGCAAATTGCAGTGTTTACAGTTTTTGTACCCTGTTGGTTGGTCAGCCAGTAAGTCCACTTCTTATGGGTATAGCAAGGAAAACATTAGGCTGTAGAATATTAACTACCATAAAACAGCTGTGTAGACTGACTGTGAGCGCCAAACACAAGGTCCTGGCTACGAATAAGAGCCGGATTCCACAACTGTGTGTTAGAGGATTTCTGACAGTTTGAAAAAGAAACAATGGTTGTTGTACAGGATGGGGGTGCAGCTCCAGTGTTGGAGGGCCAGTCTCCAGCAAGGCTTAGTTGCCCAACCCAAACACACCTGATTCAAATCATCATTTCATTACCAGGCAAAGTAGGTGTGTTTGGGTAGGGCAACTGCCAGACTTAGCTGGATACCGGCCCTCCAGGACTGGAGTTTTTCTGAAATAAGGAAGCTTGTGTAGACTGTCTATTTGTTGTTAACGAGTGCTCCTTAAAGGTCACCTTCCGTCGTTTTTTCTTTCATTTTAAAATGTCTAGTTGTGGTCTCTAGCATGAATGAATGACATGTGAGCCGTTTTTGTAAAAAAAAAAAAAGTGCTCAGGTGTCTCTGTATAGCTCTTTTTTAATGGACTGTTTTAGGGGTGTGTCCAAAATGACCGGATTCCAGCTTTGCTCATGAATACTCATACATGCAAACAGCATGCAAATATCTCTCCTCTGATTGGCTAGGAGCACTGCGACGCCCCTCCACCGCTCTGCCGCTCACTGCCTCCCACCTCCTAACTGATGAGCGGTGATGTTGCGTCGCTTCAGCTCCGCCTCTGGGAGTTTCTCGAGCCAAGGTGGGCTGGTCTGTGAGTTTCTGCCTACGTAGGCAGAAAGATAATTCAAAATTCACCCGTTTTTCGGAGGGGGGGGAGGGGGGATTTCTTTGCTTAGCTCCTGCAGACAATGGGGGCTGCAAAACAGTTTAATGTGCAGGTGTACACATTCAACTCGGAGAGACCTACTGTATTCCACAAAAAACAAGAAAAATCGGATTTTCGCGGAAGGTGAGCTTTAACAACAAGTGAATCACATAAGCACCAATGTGTGATATGAGGAAGAGCCAGGAAACTGATGTGATGTACTTGAGTGATGTTGGACCAGCAACAGATATTGGCAGTCTAAAGTGGCATTCCTTTTTTCTTCTTTTTTAATTGAAAGCAGAAGCAGTAGTATTTTAGTAGAAGCAGAGTGAGGGAGGGGGACAAAATATTTTAATAAATTGAATTAGTGTGCTGGCACAGCCATCACTGCAACTTTATAATCTTTAATATATTCATTTTAAAAACAGAGTGATCTGGAAAGTTTAGGCAGGAGTTTTTCGCAACAGTGTCTGGCCTTGTCACTTGCTGTTGATGTACTCAGGTCAAATGCACAGCCTTTGAAAGATGATTCAGCATATATTGCTGGTTAGCTAAGCAACTGTAAAAAGGGGGATCATGCTAAAACAAGTTTTAAAAGTACTCTTTTGCACAATTACACATTCTCACCAGAAAGGTCTCTAAATCCCCGATTTCCAAAACGTATGCACCACTTAAGGTTTAAAGCATTTGCTCAAGGCTTTTCAGTAAAAGTTATTTTTTTAGAGTATTCTTATTGTATATTGTACTCAGTGTACACTTGTAAATGATGGGGACCTTGTGGATGAAATACATTTCATGTACAGTGTGTGTCTAATGATTGGTGCAAGGCCAGTTGGAAGTTGTTATTGTGACCCCCTGCACCTGGTCTTGGTTAGGGCTTCTTGCTTTAATTTACAGGGTTATGCAGAAGCCATATTAGTGGGAGAAAGCTGAAATGCCTTTAATTAAGGTGAAATACTGCATCAGAAACATTTGAGACAATACAATTGAGACAATATGTGAAAGGATATTTTTAATCCACACTTGTGCCATTTAGGTATACAGTTTCATACTGCAGATTGAATAAAGTTTAGTTGGTGAGGCAACTTATTAGCAGTAATTAGCAATGACTGCCATGACTAAAGAAAAATGAAGTAGGCAGAGATTTAACCCCTTTCACAGAGTACAGCAGTCCAGGAATAGTCTTGCATGTCTAAAAAAAACATTAGCTTATCTCCTACCATTCAGGGAAGATTAGTGAAGCATGTGCCAGGTAGGCACTGGGACAGTGAGTGAGTTATATAACTGGACATTTTAAGTCAGTGTCCATATCAGGCAAAAAAGATAACATTCATAACTGCAACCCATAAAGTCAAAATGCAGTATGCAGTTATGGTTATAACAGATACTAAAGTATGCAAAAGCAGAACCAATGTAATATTGTTATATGACATAGTAAAAAAGCTACAATCAAAACTAAAAAAATAAAGCACCTTTTTTCAGCTGTCAGGTCAAAGAGAGAAAAACAAAATACAAGCCACTGGGAGGCTTGTAAAAAAAAAAAAAAAGAAACTGTTCAACCAGTCTACCAGCAACATGACCGCACTTGCAGCTGGCCTTGTGACAGCTCTGCTCTTCATTTGAATATTGCCAACAGTCCTTGGAGCCATTACAGACTGCCTGCCAGACGTACTGTGTATTTATGGAATTCAGTGTGCTAACGGAGGACGCTGGATAGAAAATATTTGACCTGTCAAATAGGTCAAAGCAAATGGTACATTACATAAAATAATAGATACTAATGTTTCCCCACAAAGACGGCAGGTGCGGATGTTGTCAATGGAGGAATTCTTAAGACAAATTATTCAAGTCAAACCAGCACTGTTAAATTAAAATAGCTAAAATGACTCCTGGTGCCTTGGCACTTCCCTCGTGAAGAACCCAGTGAACTTCTCAGCAATGTTGACTCAATGTGTCGACTAAGTCTGAATCACACAGACACCATTCAGCCAGATTGTGCTGGCTTTTGGCTGCCTCAGGCTGGATTGCAGGCTGAGGAACTACAAACGCAAGTTTAAACTTTCCAGTCTTCATCAATGGCAGGATCCAATTTCTTGCGTAAAGCAGAGGCACATTTTCCCCCAACCATCCATAAAAAAATATTTAAGCATTTAGCAAATGACAGAAAAAAAATAAATAAACGAATTACAAGAACATCTGCTAAAGGTGAAAATGTATCAAACCAAACCACATAGAGATAAAGGTAAACTCACTAACCTAAAAGACAGTACATATCTCAAAACATATTAATTATAGTGACAAAGCTGTCATGCCATCACAATTAGTTCATTCCATTAAATAAATAAATAAAAAAAAGATCCTTAATGTTGCCTCATTTCTTGGAATGTCTCGGGAATGCAAGCTTGTATCACAGTGAATAAACTAAAATATAAGTCTGGCCATCTGCCTTACCAGATGGTAAGCACAAATGTGTGTAAAAGTCTGTAGTAAGCAACTCTTCAGTTGCCTCCCCATGACAAAGCACTTTATCACAAAGTCAGAGTCAGAGGTGCTCAACCTGGTGCTTGGAGACACTCCAACATGCAGACAGCGCCACCAACCCCAGTGTAACCCACCTGCTGCAGCTTGTCAAGCTCTCGAAACGTATCTCAAGCCTAGAGCAAGGTGTTCAAGATTGGAACTGGAAGTGTGGTGGATCTCGAGGAGCTCATGAGGCAATCCCTGATGTAACACACTAGTAACCAGAGCTCTTAGTAAGCATGATTAATTTACACATCCTATAGTCCTTTCACACATTAGCTTAAGCATTGTCATGGTTTACATTACACTGGTAGTCAGATTGTCCACTGGAAACACCATTAAATCACTAGCAGAATGTTCTTGGAGGATATGGACAAATGCACACTATCAGGTTTTGTGTGAAGGTCAAGGACCGCACCTTTCCTATTGTCTCCTGCCACGATTTAGACCACTGTTCAACAAAAAGTAAAATGTTCAAATACATTATAAGTAAAATGACACAATTGTGATAAAAGTCACACAAAAGGTATAATTCTGAATTGGACACATATGTTAAAAATTAAAACTCTCTACATTTTCAGACAGAGAATCAATAAATGTGCATCAGCTTTTAACAAAACAACTGATATCACTTAAGCCTCAGGCCTTTTTTTGTCTACCGTATTTTTGGCACTGTGAGGCACACTTAAAATTCTTAATTTTCTCCAAAAATTGTCAATGCGCATTATGTATAAATTTTACCAGTCAGATATTAAGGAGCAGTAAAGCTGCTTCGCTGAAGTGCAGCAGGTTAGGGCTTCATGCTTTAATTTACAGGGTTATGCAGAAGCCATATTAGTGGGAGAAAGCTGAAATGCCATTAATTAAGGTGAAATACTGCATCAGAAACTTTTGAGACAATACAATTGAGACAATATGTGAAACGATATTTTGAAACCACACTTGTGCCATTTAGGTATACAGTTTCATACTGCAGATTGAATAAAACGTAGTTGGTGAGGCAACCTATTAGCAGTAATTAGCAATGACTGCCATGACTAAAGAAAAATGAAGTAGGCAGAGATTAAAACTACAACTCTCTGTATCTACATTTTCAGACAGAGACTCAATAAATGTGCATCAGCTTTTAACAAAACAACTGATATCACTTAAGCCTCAGGCCTTTTTTTGTCTACCGTATTTTTGGCACTGTGAGGCACACTTAAAATTCTTAATTTTCTCCAAAAATTGTCAATGCGCATTATGTATAAATTTTACCAGTCAGATATTAAGGAGCAGTAAAGCTGCTTCGCTGAAGTGCAGCATTATACAGGAGTTTCAGTTTAGTTCTCCAGAACCGAGCATTACCCACTAACCGTGCTAGCTCTTTCGCCATTCAGAGGTGAGTACATCGGACTGTAGTCTGCGGACGAATTGCTAGATAATACCACTCTGGTTTACCGGAACACTCTGGGTTTCTTAGTGTAGCGCTGTTGGGTGGCATTAGCCGCTAAACGTGGCTAGCACTAGCGGTTAGCTGGTAGTGCTAATGCTACTTCACCCAGCTTTAGTGGAAATCTGAAAATCTAAGCTTACTGTAAGTAAAAAGAAAGACTTTACACACCCAAATAAATAGTTTCTAGGATAGAAATGTGTGTAGATTAACATCTAGCGTTCGTTTGACATTTTTTTTTTTGGAATTACAGTTTTGTTTACCTAAGTTAGCTTAGCTTTACACGAATTAGAGGGAAAACATGGCAACACCCCTGTTCCTAACTAATTTGTTACTTAATGCCCCTTATAATCCAGTGTGCCTTATTTATACAAATAGACCAGATAATAGATGTTCATTGATAGTGCGCCTTATAATCTGGTGCGCCTTAAAATGCAAAAAATATGGTATTATTCTTCTGGCTTCATTAAACAAAAACTCCCAAGATTGTAAGTACACTTGCAAGTACAATCCTTAAAGCCCAATGTACATGAGATTTAAGAGCACAATATGTTTACATTTCCAGTAAGACAGAGCAGGTCTGAATCCTTTTATAACTTAACCTTGTAAAACAGAAAAAAGAATGATAAGAGTCAAGACAGGACATTTAACAAAATCTTAAAACATGTATAATAACAACAAAGAGTTGATTAATTACATGTCAACAGAAAAGTAACAAAACATTTATTTAGACCAAATTTACACCTGATTAACTGAAAAAAAAAAAAACAACAACTTTGAAACAGGGTCTGACATAATCCCACTAAGGTCACCTCAAAACCCATGATTGACACAAGACCAGTAATGTTAAAGATTTATAAGAGGTTTGCATGCCTGCTGACTGAAGTTACTGTAGAAGGGTACACCTCCACTGTTGTTTTGAGGTGTAAATGAGATGTTTTATTTCTCTCATGAAAAAGTAATGCTTCCACCTGTGTCAGGTTAAGCATATATATTTAATAATTCAGTGAAGCAGAGGGAACATTATATGCTGGTAATGTCACCGCTTTGGGGCATGTTATAAAATCATTTAACTGCTCTTTCAATGTGTACAATGATGTCAGTCAGTTTGGGGTAAACACTCGCCACTCTTCAGTAACAGACTAAATGCAAACTGCATCACTAATATATTAGGCAGTGTCCTGAGACAATTAAATATACATTTATATTTAAATGGCATCATCACATAAATAAAGGTGGACAAATATAGACATCTACAGCATTGCAGACTGGACAGACTAGATCAAACCCATCGTTTTCAGTGCATAAAAATACATGAATAAGCATGTATGCATGGCTTTTTGCACAAACATGGTCATTACCGTTTTTTTCCTGCTGTAGGGCACCCTTAAAACCCTTTAATTTTCCTAAAAATCATCAGTGCACCTTATGTTATGAATTTTACCATAAAGCCACTCTGCTAAAGTGCAGCATTAAACAGCAGTTTCACTTTAGTGCTCCAGCACAGAGACTGGAGCAGTATTAGCATTAGCTGCTAACCGCACTAAGCACTAGCTCTTTCCCTGTACGGAGGTGCTAATGCCGGCTAGCACTCCTGGAGCATCATTAGCATTACCAGCTAACCGCTAATGCCCCAGTCTTAGTGAAAATCTGAAAATCTAAGCTTACTGTAAGTAAACAGAAGCGCTTGTAGATTAACACCCAGCACTCATTTGACTTGAAAAGAAAATGTTTTTTTTAAGAATTACAGTTTTGTTTACTTAGTTTAGCTTGACGAGACCTGCTTCATTAGAAGGGAAACTTGGCGACACCTTTCTTCCTTATTAGTGTTGCATAAAGCGCCTTATAATCCGGTGTGTCTTGTGTATGAAAATAGATCAGAAAATAGATTTTTATTGATACCGTGCAATTAAAAAATACTGCAATTAAATTCAGGTCAAGCAATTCACAGTTCTTGATGGGAACAATATTTCACTTACTTTGTATTACTTTGTTCCTAGTCTGTGGTTTCTCGAAATACATATACCATGCACAATATTAAGCCTGAATCAAATATTTGTGTGTTACAAATATTAAGTAAACTGTCCATTCTCAGTCCCACGCACAGCACCTTGTCATTACCCATAATGCGACTGAATGTGATAATAAACTCCTTTAACAGCAATGCTCCAGATGTATTTTCACACTGTAGGTTGGTAAAATAGTCACTAAATGACAAATATATAGATATAAATTATACATACTGTTATTATATTTTTCTTTTGCTGAAATACATTTATTTTAGTGATCACAATAAGTGTGAAACTAATGACTTTCTGGTAATTAAACAATTTAATTTTTTGTTTTTGGTTAATAAATGTCTTTGTCAGGAAAAAATAGATGTAAGGAAACTTTTTGAAATGGGTATTCTAACAGCTTCAAAATTACGTTTTGCTTCTCTTGAATTAGGGAGTATTATCTATTAGGACATGTTTTAGTGACTTGAATTTAGAATCACTGCATAAAACTGAGTATTACAGGAATGAGACTGGAAAAGACTGACACAAACACTTTGGTGTACTTTGGAAAGCAGCTGAATGTTTGGAGAGCAGTGAGAAAAACTGTGTGGTTACTATGCACTCAACATAACTTATGCAGTCTCTATAAAAATGTCATGAAACATTTTGTCAGAGTGATGTACATTTGTTTATATACAAGTCCTAATGTCCGGTGATAAATAAAAAGCAGTATACACTAGTGTGTCTGTTAAATGCGCTGGTGCTCTGGGGCTGTGTATGAAAAGTCTTTGAAGTCTCCATGATTGAGGGGGATAAGTGCTTCTTCAATGGGTGTGAGGGTGGGCTCCTCTTGAGTGAAGTCAAGGTCAAAATTGTTCACATCCTCAAACGATTTCTGCAGAGCACAACATGAAAAGGTCAGAGGTTAAAAACAGTGGTGAGGTAAAGTGGTGAGCTATTTTAGACCAGTCAGCTACAATCATGTCAATATCAATGACAGTAAAGTAGTAGTTGTTGAAAGTAGCAATGGTGGTAGTGTTGTAGTTGTTGGCTAAATGGCATGACTTACTATTCGTGGCTTAAAGGGGGGTTCCAATTCTCGTTTCTTCAGCTTTTCCCAGTCCAGATCTTTGAAGAACATGTGAGCAGCGATGGCTTTCTCCCCTCCGTCCCTCTCTGTACAGCCCAGTCGACATGAAGGGTCCTTGGTCAGAAACTGAAGGAGAATAAAATTTGGTATGAGCTCATAATATTGGCTTCACTTCACATTTGAGAGCTGTAAATGCTGTTCTGTGGTGCCAGAAAGGTTGTTTGGAGAAGTGCCATGATTGGATTGCTTAAGAACATCTCAGTGGATTGCTTTTTAAGGGAATACTCCAGTTGTTTTCAACTGCAGTCTTTAACCCAGTCTGAAACATATGGTCAAGGCAAACAATGCATTTTTTCTTCCAGCTCTTAAAAAAATGAACAGAAAACTCTCTAACTTAAAACACACTGGAGTGCCCATCAGCTTCTATAATAAGCCTGTCATGAGTCACTGTGTTTTTTTAATCCATTTAAGTACAGGAAAACTCGCTGAATAATTGATCATAAAACTGTCCAACCATATGCAAAGGATGCAGCAGAGATTATGCTGAGCAATGATATGCAGAGTATTTTTCTAAAGAATCCTAAGAACTGAATGGTTCTTTATAGAGCATAAAGTGTTTCTCTGTACTAACTTTTACTAACACAAACATCTATCACACTAATTCAACGAGAGATAATTTTACACTCCACATGTACAAGCATGCTTTGTAATTATGGTGGTAAAAAGCGAACCAGGCAGCTTTTTGCAAAGTCAGGGCCATCTTTTATCTGCGGACTTTGTTTTCACTTCACAGGTCTGCTGTGTTTCTCCAGAGATAGACAAATGGGTCAGACTATTTACAAATGGGGGGAGGTCGGCAGCAAAGGTCAAACAAGGGTCAAACTCCTCTCTTTTGTGCTAACCAAGAGGATTAGAAATGTCTTTTATTGGCCCCTTGACACAGATAGAATAGCCAAGGATGTCATCTCCTTCACAGCTCTGAATGAAAGAGGAGATGAGAACACAGCCTCTTTCACAAACGGATTAGGAGGAAATGGAACCTAACTCATTGTTCTGATTGGGTAAATTGCTGTTTACTGAGTAGCCAGGGTTATTGGATTCCTGCATCCCATGATACTTAACTGACCTAACAAGTGGTTACGTTATTATAGGTGTTCCTAGTGTAGGGTGTACTTTGCAGCACGTTTTTGTCTCTGTCAGGTGTTCCTGTCTCTTGAGACTTACCCTAAGAGTCATGTTGCTCTGCCTGCACATGGCACACAATGACTGCTTTGACTGCTGTGATCAGTCTGAATACATGTATATAGCATGTGGGTGGCTAATTATGGTTAAAATACAGCCCAGATACTCTTTGAATACCATTCATTTGTGCAGGCCAACACAAACTGCACAGGAATACCGGTATAAACAGAGGAAGCATTGCATTAGGCCTCTTAGCAAGAAGAGTCAGTGAGCATGCAATGCACCAATTAAACTGCAGAGTGAAACATAAGCCTCTTCCCCTTGAGGGATCTGTCTACTGTCACATGGTGCAGAGGTTAATCCACAGAGATGCAGCTTTTTAACCCTTCCTGAAGTTAAATGGGATTGGAAATTAAATTCAGTGAGTGACTAAAAGCCTTCATAAGAATCAACCAGCTCCCTAAGCTAATAATCTTGCCTGCTCCATGTAATACTCCAATTAATCCTTTACTCCAATAGTGTGCTAGCAACAAATCTATTAACAGTCCTCCCACTTTCTTTCCTATATGCATTGTATGAACGGTACCCTCCCCTAATTGGCTCAAATAGCATGTCACGGTACAGACATGTCAAAACAAACTCTGAGCTGCAAAGTCAATGTCAAAGTCGAACAGATTACACCCTCTCCCGCTGCTTGGCCAACTATAAGCCTGGACCCTGCCTAAGGGGCCTGGACAGGCTTACGTAATGAGGTCAGTCCGGAAGAGCACTGGCCACTTATTTCTCAGCACAACAGAAGCTGAGGCAGCAGCTACTGCATGCTAGGTTTAGCATCTACTCTAGAATCTGACTATGCTATTTGAACCCTCTGCCTGGGACAGACCACTTACGTAAGAGCCCTCCCATTCCAACAAATCAGCAAACTGCAACAGCTGGTTAATGCCCTCCAAGCTGGTTACATCCACTCCCCTCCCTAGCCTCTCATGCTGGGCGGATTTTACCATTTTTCCATTTAATGCTCTTTCTCCCCTGTTTAAAATATCCAAAAACACAACTGTCTACTACTTAACTATATCTGCTGTCTGAACATAAAAAGGTGGTTCTGCCAAATAGTAGTCTAAAGTGGTTTACTACGTCAATATGTGTAAAACTGTGTAACTTTTAATTTAAATGAATCTGTTGTTTTTAAGTCTGTTAAAAAGTCTGTTTGCAATGGACGCCATAATGGCTGCGAATAGCTGTGAATATTGTGTAGCATTCAGCCACAAGATTAAAAGTTTGGTCAGATACTGCGTTGAAATAATTAGTTTTGGACCACAAATGCGGCTCCTCCCAAACTCTGTGCGCAACCATGAGCAACACAGTTTATTGGCAGTGCTTCTCTATGTAAATTGGACCTCAAAATATCTCAAAGTCAAAAAGCCATAAATTATTATCTCTTGGTTAATTACAGAAGCCACGTGCAACCAATTTCAATGTCTTTTTTTCCTTTTAGGCCCACTTATGAAGTTTTTGTGCAATTATGTTTATATATGTACACTCATCATAAGAAAATAGTTGCACCCAGAAGAAAGTATAGTAGGATTGTAGTGGCTATCAAGAACAATAAACTGACAAAATATGAAGAGATGGGCAATCTTGTTTAACACAACATGACCCAACCCCCCTTTAACTATAACTTAACTGTTATTTATCACACCTGAGTTCAGTTTTTCTTGCCACACCCAGACCTGATTCTTGCCAAACCTGTTCTCTATCAAGAAATCACTTATATAGGACCTGCCTGATCTGCCTGCCTGCAAAGTAGACCAAAAGACACTCAAAGGCTAAACATCATGCCAATATCCAACGAAATTTAGGAACAAATGGGAAAGAAAGTAACTGAGATCAGTCTGGAAAAGGTTATAAAGCCATTTGTTAAGTTTTGGGACTCCAGCAAACCAGAGCGAGAGCCATTATCCACAAATGGCGAAGACCAACCAAATTTACCTCAAGTGCGCAGTGACGACTCATCCAAGAGGTCACAAAAGAACCTACAACAACATCCAAACAACTGCAGTCCTCACTTGCCACAGATAAAATCAGCATTCATGACTCCACGATAAGAAAGAGACTGGGCAAAAATGGCCTGCCTGGCAGAGTGCCAAGATTAAAACCAGTGCTGAGCAAAAATAACATTAAGGCTCGTCTCAATTTTGTCAGAAAAGATCTTGATGATCCCCAAGACTTTTGGGAAAATACTCTGTGGACTGACAAGAGAAAAGTTCAACTTTTCGATGGCGTGTGTCCCATTTCATCTGGCATAAAAGTAACACCACATTTTAGAAAAAGAACATTATTCCAACAGTAAAACATGGTGGTGGTAGTGTGATGGTCTGGGGCTGTTTTGCTGTGTCAGGGCCTGGAAGACTTGCTGTGATAAATGGAACTATGAATTCTGCTCTCTACCAAAAAGTCCTGAAGGAGAATGTCCGACCACCTGTTTGTGACCTCAAGCTGAAATGAACTTAAGTTCTGCAGCAGGACAATGATCCAAAACACACCAGCAAGTCCACCTCTTAATGGCTAAAGAAAACAAAAAAAGAAGACTTTGGAGTGGCCTAGTCAAGGTCCTGTCCTGAATCCGAATGAGATGCTGTGGCATGACCTTAAAAATATGGTTCATGCTGAAAACCCCCCAATATGGTGGAATTACAATAATTCTGCAAAGATAAGTGGAGCCAAAATTCCTCCACAGTGTGGTGAAAGACTCATTGCAAGTTTATTTGCTAAATTTATTTGCAGTTGTTGCAGCTAAGGGTGGAACAACATTTTTTGTTTCTACCTTAATTTAAAAACTGCATTTTGTGTTTACTTGTGTTTGTATTTTGTATTGTATTTTTTATATGTTTGATGATCTTAAACATTTAAGAGTGACAAAAATGCAAAAAAGATATCATGAAGGGGGCAAACACTTTTTTTACACCACTGTATATCACCTATAATATCACCTATTATATCTCATGTGGAACCATAGGTGGCTGTCCATAAATTTTGCACTAGAATTGCACTAGTCAGAGACATGGCAAAGGAGAAGGCAGACTTTACATGCAGGTACTTGCATGTTGATGTAGAACCATGATGTGGAATTTTTGATGATATCACATCTTTTTGTTACAGTTATACGCACATTTAGCATATCTGCATGACTGCATTTAGCATAAATGCATGAAGAGAAATGAACAATGGTACACTAATTTATACTAAAAATATATAAGGAAGAGATTTATACATTGGGCAATTAGCACAGATGCTGAACATGACGTCACTGTGGCTAACAAAGAATCTGTTGTTCCTCTAAAGAAGCTTGTCAGACGAAGTTTAATGACTCAAACCTTTACCTTTGTCCTAGTTTTGCTGGGAACTTGATACAAGCAAAACACTCAGGTTTAGACATGAAACATCTATCTGTCTGCCTGTCTATCAACAGCATACATCTGTTTGTACTAAAAAATCATCCCAGAATCTTTAAAAAGAACTCTTTATACTTCAGTAATTACACTGACATGGCAAAAGTTATGGCATAGCATTATATAAACTGATTTGGAATTGTTAATTCAGAGAAAAGCTTCAGAATGTCAACACATATATAATTTGTGAGTGAGGTTAAAACACTTGCCAGCGAACTTATGAGAAGATGATGTGAATTATCAGGGTAAAAATTTACAAAGCTATGCAGACAAATAATTTATAGCATCAAGTTACATTAAAATTAATACTAATATGGAATTCCAAAACTTGTATATAGTTCCTGTTCCAATAGTCATAGTCTTGAGTTTTTACCATCCAATCACAAAGTTTTTTAAAAGTTTTTTTTAAAACTGCGTTCAAAAAAACAAAACAACCTGAAGCAAATCTGCCAGAAAGTGTAGGTAACATTAAAACAGTGGACATAACAGATTTTACTACATGTATTGTTTAATAAGATTTGCAATTAACTGTATTGCAAATTGAATTATTGTGAAGGTTTTGTTGCATTCACAAGATTATAATATTTATTTAAACATACTACTTTATGTATGTAACCCCATATTTTAAATATTTTTACAGTAAAATTATAATAAATTTAATGAATATAACAACTGTATCACGATTATACACTAAGTATTAATGTTAAAGTACAAATATGCTTCTTGTTTCTATCTTTTGTAAGAAGCACATACAAGAAGCTTCTAGTATAGTACATTGAATATACATATATATTTTAATATACTGTACTACAATTTTTAGACTTTTTTATTTGAAATTTAAATGTGTTATTTAACACTGTATCATATAATGTACTTATATCTATATTTTCCAAATTATAATTACAGAGCATTGGACACTTATAATTAATATATATTATATATATATATATATATATATATATATATATATATATATATATATATATATATATTAATGTAATTCCTAAATATATTTTTAAAACATTTTACCTATGTAGTAATTTAATTTACTTTCTAAAAAGTTGCATGATACATTGTACAGGGAATTACTGTAACAGTTGTTTTTAACATACTTTGCTAAAAATGTACAAAAGTATATTTGGAAGTGAGTTTTTTAGAAGTACACTGAATAACATTAAACTTAATGTATTTAAAATACACTGTATTGTGTTTTTTAAAAAATATGATCAAAGTTTACTTTGATGAAGGCATAATATTAATGTACTTTTAATATATATTTTAGGTAAGTACATAAATCTGTTATATTTAGTATCTAGTATATAGTATATTTACAACATGCTTAGATATTTCTCAATATGTTTTAAGTACAATTAAGCATATATTTTTTTCACCATGGTAGTTTTGTCAGGTACTAAAATGGAATGATTTATTTTGGATCACAAAAACCTTCCAGCTCACCCCAAAGGTATTCAAATGCTGTGGTGACCCTAGGTCTATGTGTGGCTTCTCTAGAGCAACCTATTTGATTGCCAATGCTTTTCTATGTAAATGAAACCTCACATTTTCTGAAATTCAGCTTAGCTCACCCCTTTAAGGATGTCTTCTGCCTCGTTGCTGAGCCAGGACGAGTAGATCACTTCATCTCTGAGAATGCTCTCAAAGAGCTCGTCTTCTGTCTCAGCCTCGAATGGAGCATGCCCAGACAGCATCTCGTACAGGAGCACCCCCAAAGCCCACCAATCAACAGACACACCGTACTGTTCCTCCTGGATGATCTGGGAGAAATAGAGAGAAATCACATCACATATCACATCAGTATACACATTCATTACATGCTATTTTCATGTCTTCTCTATGTCTTTGTAACAGTTTTTTACCTCCGGGGCAATGTAGTCTGGTGTCCCACAGAACGTGTTTGTCCGCACTCCATTACAGATCCCTTCCTTGCACATGCCGAAGTCTGCCAGTTTACAGTGGCCATCCTTGTCCAAAAGCACATTGTCCAGCTTCAGATCTCTATAACAGGCAAGGCAAGGCAAGTTTATTTATTTATTACAAATTAGAAAATACACAGAGAGGTCAAATTAAAAAACATGTAAAAGAATAACAGTAAAAATGGAAATACAAACCTAAATAAGATTCAAACATGATTAAAACAAAGAGAAGTAAATTAAAAACATGTAAAAGAACAACAAGGAATTTAAATTTAAATAAAATAAGATTAAAGCATGAATAAAACATAGTATAAAAGTGCCATTATAGAATAAAAGTGTGCGGAGATGCAGTGTTTTAAGCTAAGCTGAAGGCCTGATTAAACATGTAGGTTTTTAGTCTGGATTTAAAAGTGTTTAGTGTTGGTGTGCTTCTAATGCTCTCTGTTAACTGGTTCCATTTAAGGGCAGCGTATTAGCTGAAAGCTCCCTCTCCATGTTTAATTTTTACTTTAGGTGGCTCTAACTGACCAGTTCCTGATAATCTGAGAGTTCTGCTTGGCTCATATTGCTGAAGAACATTAGATAAATATGCTGGTCCTTTAGACATTTATAGACCAGCAACAGTACCTTAAAGTCTTTTCTGTAACATACTGGTATCCAGTGTAATGATTTAAGGATGGGTGTGATGTGCTCCCTTCTTTTACTCCTAGTCAGAACTCTGGCTGCTGCATTCTGAACAGCAAGTATACAATGAACAATGAACAATTTTTCATGCAAGGAGGAGCACACGATTTCTTGTTGCAGAGAGATTGATGGAATTCCAACAAAGGGACGAAGCCCAAGGTTAATTCTCGCACAAGAGTTATTAACTATAAAGCAGCTGAAATTACATGATGTCACTGCAAACCAGCCCTGAGTGTGTACTTTAAAGCAAATGTTAAACACACACCAAGTAACTCTGTACTCTGAAGATAGCCCAGAAGATTACACTACAACTGGAATCATTTAAAAGCAGGTTTCACAGATGGAAAAAGAGAGAAAAGCCACAAAAACTTCAGGCCCAGCAAATACATGCAGTTTCTCACGCTTACAGTGGCACAGAGGCTTTGCCACACACACTGCAAGGCATACGCACTATCCTGGGCATCACCACAAACCAAAAAGATGGTGAGGCTGCATAAAAAGCATAAAAAGCCTTTTTATCTAGTTACTGTCCAACCATATGATTGACAGGTGTAAAACCAACGCCCTAATTTACCCAAAACCTTCACCATGCAGTATCGTCCCCCAGAGAGTTCACCAAGTTCACCAGCTTTGCTTATGTGCACAATTTAACCACAGTGGAACAGTGTGAACATTAATTAAAAACATTAATATCCCATTTCTAATACGATGACTACATTCCCCAAATTAAGGGCGTAGCAAATTTAACACTTAATTAAACATGGTTGTGTTTTGACACAACATATTTTTCAATAAGGCAATAATCTCTATTAGCTCTATAATGTCTCGCATTAATATATTCTCCTACATGGTCATTTGAGATCACAGGATTTCAATGTGTGTGTGAGGTAAATATACTTAAATATATAATATTTTTATATCATATGCCCCACCCTTCTCATTTTTTATTTATGTAACAAATTTTTATCACATTTTCTCCCCAATTTACACAGCCAATTACCCAACCCATTCATTAGGATTCCCCCTATCACTAGTGATGCCCCAACACCAGGAGGGCAAAGACTAGCACATGCCTCCTCCGATACATGTGAAGTCAGACTCCGCCTCTTTTCGAACTGCTGCTGAGGCAGAATTGCCGGGTATCATCACATGGCACTCGGAGGAAAGCGCAGCGATTCAGTTCCGTTACATCAGCTCACAGATGTCATGTGCTGAGTGGCATCACCCTTTGGAAATATGAGGGGAGAGAGTGCCACCCAGAGAGAGCAAACCCGTCAGTAAATGTTAATTTCAGGTTAAATGTTGGTCATGACATCAGATGACAAAAATGTACGTCAGGATAACGTCTAATACTGTTATGTGCCTGCAGGGAGGTCAGTTGTGCTCTCTTGTTGTGCCGCTTGATGTTTGTGGCAGTGCTTAGCCCGCTGGACCACTCGGAGCCAGAATCACAGTTTTAACTATCAATATGTATGAAAATTTGGTCCAAGTCAAATGGCTATAATGGGAGTCAGCTAAGATTATCCAAACGAGAAGTTGCCAACTGAACTCTACTAGCTTTTACAAATTACTGGCCACATTAGCAACTATTTCTTTTTTTTCTTTTTTTTTTCTAATTTTTCCCATTTTCTCCCCAATTTACAAGGCCAATTACCCAACCCATTCATTAGGACTCCCCCTATCACTAGTGATACCTCAACACACCAGGAGGGTGAAGACTAACACATGTTTCCTCCGATACATGTGAAGTCAGCCACCGCTTCTTTTCGAGCTGCTGCCGATGCAGCCGATGCAGCTCGGTACATCAGCTCACAGACGCCCTGTGCTGCAGACATCACCATAGGATGATCTACCCACACAGAGGGAGCAGGGCCAATTTTGCTCCCTCTAACGCCGGCAGCTTGATGGCAAAGCTGCATGAGCTGGGGTTCGAACCGGCGACCTCCTGCTCATAGTGGCAGCGCTTTAGACCGCTGGACCACTCGGCGCCCCCACATTAGCAACTATGAGTGAAGTGCTTCTTTGAATGCATTTTGTTCCAGCCCCAAAGGAGGGGGGGTGGTGAAAGGATAATAAAATCATTAGTGCACTTTAAACAAAGCAGACCAGAGGACTGGGAGGACAACTCTCCGCAGATTAGATTAGAAAGAGATTAGCACTGGATTATATTGTGTCTGCTCCTAATCAAAGATTATGGGTCAGCAAGATGACACAGAGGGACCTGGATAATTGCTGCTGTTTTCTACAGCTAGAGCATTCTGTTACTGTGTTAATGTGATAAACAGTGCATGTTTTGACTGAAAATGTGATCGTAAAGCAAGCCTGTGTGTAGAACCGTGTTTGTGTGTGCACAAAGGGGGCTTTTTTCCTTTCATCTTCTCTGCCCTATGACAAATTCTGCGGGTAAACAGCTTATGTAAGTGTGATTCCATTCTGCCACATAGCACTGGGAGTACTACTGTGACATCAGCACACACCAACTGATCCCATGGGACACTTTCACACACTCACACACACTCGTGCACACTCCCAGAAACACTGTGCTTGTGCTAAAGCAGAGCAAAAAAAAACACTGCCACAATTAGAACTGACTTCAAAGGGTGCCACTGTGATTAGGAATGACCCTAAAGGCCAATAAAAGTGGTCATAAGGTAGGGAGGGGGTGTTCCAGACGTAAATGGCACTGTGCATGTGGTTTCCTAAGACATTACAGAAACAGGCCCTGCATGAAAACCATATAAACTGCAAGAGGCCCAAAAGAAACATTCAGACACAAAGAATTAAGTTTGAGATCTTGAGGAGGCTGGACTGGGTCATGTGACAACAAAGGCACAAGAGCCAGGAAATTCAGCTTGCTCAACTACGGGAAGGAACTTTCATCTGGGGGGTTGGGCAGTATCCGTAAGATGTGACAAATTGGGCAAAGGCAAGTGCAAACAAATCCATACTCAGACAAAAAAAAAATACTAGATGCATGCCACTGGTAAAAATATGACCTATATTTTGAGCAAACATAAAACAGCTTACAATTTAATGACATGTGACAAATAGTTCAGATTAATGCAAGGAAATTAAACCTCACTTCCTGTAGCAGCTGGTTGACCCATGTTACTTCCTCTCCTAAGTGCAGAAAGTATTAGCAAATCCCTATTCGCACAGTTTGGTATCTGTGGTTGCGATATCTAACTAGGTCTCATGGGGCTACAGGTGACGTGCTTACCGGTCTCTATGACTGGAACGCCATTGCTGTCCCAATTCTCTGGCACTGCACCACTTAACTATGCCTCATTAACTACAGCAGGCTTCTCTGAGGCTTGCCAGAGACCTCATGCGGATTTCTCTGGAGAACACTTCTGCAGGTGGTAACCGCAGCTGCCTGGATCATCTAAAAGTCCACTATACATTAAACTGAATGACATTAATCAGCGCACTTTCACGGGTGGTCAGTAGGGATTAAGAAAAATTTAAGTTGGCAGTGTAGCTGAGGTGAATTTCTGACTTTTTTTTTGTTGTTACAACATGTAAGATGTTTCATAGAGATGTGATTAGGGCTGCACGATATTGGAAAAATTTTACATCGCAAACGTTCTTTTTTCAGCCCATGACATCACCAGCCCCGCCCCCACCTGTGTGCTGTATCGCGTCAAGAACGATCAAGAGCTGAGAGAGAACCGAGCACTCAAAACCCGAGGAAAACAGCAAAACAACAGCAATTGCCCCTTTTAATCAGACATTTAAATTGCTTTTTAAAAGGTAAATAAGGATCTATATCTAGAATTAGGATTAAAACAGGAAATATCTGTGCAAAAATGTGCTGGACTGAGGTGCACAGCTTTCGACACGTGCGTTTACAAGCACATGAAGCGAGGTAACCGCATGGTAACCAACGTAACCGCATGGTCCCAGCCATGTGGATGGAAGCCATGCCGTTACTTCTTGTTTACCACGCACACCAGTGCGATGTGTGATGTGACTATCGTGCATGCATACATCGCGATGACGATGCTTAAATGATATATCGTGCAGCCCTAGACGTGATGCATGTAAACACTGTACTTCTTTTCCTTCTCTGACTGCATTACATACCATGTTGTTGTGCTACTTTGGTGATATGAGGTCTTGAGCTACATGCAGGAACACGTATAGTCATCTGTGTCTGTTACCACCTGTTTCTGCAAATACTCGCTCACATATTTTCATGAAATTACCCTTAAAGGTTGTTGAGTTCGAGTATATATTTGTATATAGCCTTTAGTTATGGCTGTGGAGTACCCGGCAGGCAAAGGCCCTTCGGCACAGTCTGTGTTTGTCTGTTGCAGACAGTCAGTGTTATTTATTGTGGTTTTCAGCTTCAGGTATTCTATAGTTCTTGCAGAAGCTGCTGGAAAGAGCTCAATACTATTTCTGTTTATTACAAGTGTGTATAGTGTTTATGTTTAGGTTTACACAACAGGATCAAGAGTATATTCCTTAAGGGTATGCAGTACCTTTGCTCCCCTGTGCTACTCAGATAGCTGCTGTTGTATTTGCCCTTGGTGTTAAAATGTTTTGTTGGGTTACCAAAGCTTCCTTAACTGCTTAAGAGCACTCTACAGTTAAGATATTTGGTACTTCTGATTTGGGAGTATTCTAAATATTATAAGATATCAAGTATCATAGAATTAGAAAATAGTGACCTATAAGTTCAATCAGCGGCTACCACTGGGGTTGGTGTTTTGTCAGTGTGCCAAAAGTATTTCCAAATTTTGTGCAGTCCTAGAATGATTCACAGCTTCATTAATTGGCCATCTGGTTCTAGCTGTGCTTCCTCTGGTTTTTACTAAAAGAGTTCAGTTCCTTGTAACTAGCATGACCAATATTCAGCAAAGATTCTAGTTATGTATGTACTGTAACTGTGGTAAGTTTTACATTAGTTTCAAACTTTAACATCTTTTGTTTCCTTTTGTTGCATCTTTTGTGGATGTGTTCAATGTACACAATGTAGTTTTATTGCTGGCTGCATCGTACACCATGCCAATATGCAACTTTGTTAAGGTAATATAAGGAGCCACAGGTAGATTTATTATTATATGCTGGGTTTTGCACTGCCCTGTTGTTTGTCTAGAATCACACAACCACAATTAATCTTGTAACTATTTACTTTGACTTTTCATTCCACTCATTGGACTGTAATTGTTTATCACCATGTTTTCATGTTTTCACCAGGGGTCTCAATCACAATTAATCTAGCCATTTGCTATCATCTTCATCGTAAATGATGTACAGACACATGAAAGATTTCTGTGACCTTGGCAAAAAAGTCTTACATCAGTAAAAGCAGCTGATAATGAATGTCCTCATTATTAGATGAAACCAGATTGAACGTGAAAGTACAGTACCAGAGCACTGACATGACTCTACCTGTATATGATGCCTTTGGAGTGAAGGAACATGAGAGCAGAAGTGATCTCAGCAGCATAGAACTGAGCCCGAACCTCCTCAAACCGCCGAGACTTTTGAATGTGAAACATAAGGTCGCCTCCATTAACGAACTCCATGACAAAGAACAAGCGGTCCTACAAGAGAGAGTTCAAAGTGTAAGCCTTTCAAGAATTCAAACCTTCATAAACCAAGATGGTGACCTTTTTTATATGGTTAATCCACAATTGTTGACCAAAACGTTTTTTGTTTGTTTTTGTTGTTTTTAAATTGATTTAAACACATGTTGGCATGCAGTCTTAGCAGTTCACAGTCTGTAATCATACTGTAATCTTGCAGGTGGTATTGCAGCATCCAGACTACAACAAATTGGCTAATGAACAGTTTCTACCCACAGGTTATGAGGCTTCTGAAAAAGCCATAAAACTGTAAATCCTTCCTGTCGTTCTGCCATGTTTTTTATTATATTATACTACTACTATGAACAAAGACACAGATTAACTAAGTCATATTACATATACAGTAAAAATGATAAAAATATTTTTGTCTAACATAAATTAGTATCTAGTTCCACCATGTGACAAGGCACCTTTTCGTTATATTTATTATATAATAATAAAATATAGTTTATTATAGTGTATCTGCAGAATATTTTATTTGTTTTATTAGTGAGTGACCACACGTGTTTTAAGGCCTGAATGTCTTGACATGCTCTGCAAATAAAAAAATAAAAAAATATTTTACTTGAGCTACAGCACACAAACATACAGAAGAAGACAGTAACCTTGAATAAAGTGATGCAAAAGCAATACATGTATTGCATTTTCTACCATTAAATCTTGTTCTGTGTAAAATTATATGAAGGTTCATTCAGTGGCTACCACTGGGGTTGGTGTTTTGTCAGTGCGCCAAAAGTCTTTCCAAATTTTGGGCAGTCCTAGAATGATTCACTGGTTCATCTGACTCTAGCTGTGCTTCCTCTGGTTTATATCAAAATTCCTTGTAACTCAGTTCATTGTAAATAGCATGACCAATAATCAGCAAAAAATGCATTTATGTACGTACTGTAACTGTGGAAAGTTTTTTATATTAGTTTCAAACTTAAAAATCTTTTTGTTTCCAGACGATGGGTTCAATGTACACAGAGTAGTTTTATTGCTGGCTGCATCGTACACCATGTCATTATGCAACTTTGTTGAATATAGTGATGCAACAGCAATACATTTATTAACATACTTTTTTCAGTTATGTTCTTTGTAAAATTATATGATGCTATATATATTTAACATATTCTCAACATAACATGCATAAGAATTTTGCATCAAACCTAAAAGTCCATAACAAAAACATTTACACCACTTTTAAGATCAGTTTAAGTTGAATTAATTTCTTTAAAGAAAAGAAGTTGTGTTTAGAAGTTCCTTGCTCTCTGCTAAAATTCAATGGTTATTTGGCCTTTTCTGTAGCTGCTCCAAATCCTTGGAATAATCTTTCAATTTTTATAAAGGAATCAGCCACAGTGGAAATTTTAAGGTCTAGTTTAAAAACCTTAAAAACCTTGTCTCAGGCATTTGAGTCCAGAGCAGATGATGCTGTTAGCTTTGTCCTGGTCTACTGTCTTGTCATCAGGTTCTTTTATATAATTGTTTTATTGCCAGTATTTGTAAAATTTCTTTCATTTCTTTTATGTCTAGTTTTTTGTGTTATTATAAATTAGGGTTGTGTTATATGGTTGTTATTGTTCAGCACTTTGGTCTGCACTAAAAGTGCTATATAAAGAAAGATGACTTGACTTGAGTCTATGGGAGAGATTTTTTTGGAAGTTTTCTTTTGTGAGGATCTCAGATCTGAATGTATTTCCTAGTCTCTGGTAATAATCAAGAGCAGACAGGTTGAAACAGACATGCAGAGGGTGTCACGTGCTGTTTACCATAGCGGGCATGTTCTGGAAGTTCTAGAAGCGATGAAAATGCATGAAGTGCTGCCATCTACTGGTTAAACCGGATATTCTAAAAGTGAGTGCTTACTTTTACAAGTGTGCAAAGCAAAAGTTTGTCTAGTTCCAGTAACACGAGGAGCAGAGCTACTACTGTGACTGAACAAATTACTCTGTCAGTTTCAAGACATAAAACAGGTTTAGATGGCTCTCAGGGCGTTTTCACACCTGTAGTTGATTTCCATGATCTGGATCAGTTGATGAGTTTGTTTACTTGTAAGTTTTTTTCTTCCTCTGTTTAGTTTTGTTTCACACAAGGATAAACCTTAATGCACCAAATTACCAACAAAAAAAAAAAAAAAACGCGAGAACACTGTGTCCTTCGATTGGTCAGAGCTGTCTGGCACGGGAGCAAAAATAAATAAAGCAAAAATTATTTGGTACAGCACATATATCTGTGCAGAGAGAAGCTGCTTTAACGCAGAATGGTGAAAATTAGCCACTACACTTTTAAACACATTGTTTTTAATGAAACATGCTGCGCAGATGTGCACGTAGTAAATGGAGTTGCGTGGCTGCGAGTAGTGAATGCAGCACAGACCGCTGGTGTAAACAGCATCAAGCAGCAGAGATAGTGTTCCTTCATAGCTGTGGTAATTAGCGTAATCTTGCTAATATTGGTAATTAGTGTAATCTTGCTAATATTGGTAATTAGCGTTCTCTTGCTAATATTGGTAATTAGCATTACCTTGCTAATATTGGTAATTAGCGTTATTTTGCTAATATTGGTAATTAGCGTTATTTTGCTAATATTGGTAATTAGCATTATCTTGCTAATATATCAGATTAAACTGTGCCTTATAAGCAGTTTAGCTCAAATAAAAGGAGTATATTTTAAAGTTGAGAACGAATCACATTCTCACCACAAGCGAACCGCTCCAGAGTTCTTTTGGAAACCAAGACCACCTCCTCTAGCAGGTATCGGCCCATTTTTTTGATCTGCACCTGAGTGCGATTACTGTTTTTACACCTGTTCAATCAAACCGCACTAACCAGAGTCTGTTTTAACCAGAACAAAAAGTGCTGGTGTAAAAAAATGCCCTCAGATTATCTTTGGAAAGTTTCTTTGACATTTAGCTTCAAAAGGCCAAATGAGTGCTAAACATACATAATGTCACATGGCATTTGCATAGTGTTTGTTGAGCTTTAGGGAGAACTAATTACGCTTAGGAAATGTGAGAGTCTAAGAAAAAATATATATAAAGACTGTTATTTTGAGTGGACATGGGATTCTCAGAGATGGTGAACATTAATGCACACACTCTCTAGGCACTCACAGGGGTCTGGAAGCAGTAGTAGAGGTGGGTGAGATATGGGTGTTGTTGGGCCAGTGATAACACTCTCTTCTCTATCATGGTGGACTCCACATCATCGTCCTGCAGTATGATATCTTTTTTCAGTATCTTCACTGCAAACACCCTGTCACTACTGTTCATGCGAGCCAGCATAACCTGTACAAAAACACAATTTTAGGTTTAAAGTATATGATTCTATTGGATTGAATGTTATGTTAAATAATTAGATGAAATACTCCAAACAATCAAGGGATATTACATACAATCTCTTGAGTCTCTTCAAGCAAGTAAACTGAATTTACTGTAAGTTGACCTTGAATCTTTGTGAGCGATGTGCTGAAATACAGCAATTAACATTTTGAAAGAATTCTGCAGTGTCTATTATCATTATAATCTGTAAGAGCTTCATCTATAGCATAATTAGGATATCTGCAGGTATTAGGAAATTCAATTTAAGACGTTTCTTTTTTAAACTTGTAATAACACTGTCACAGATACCAATTTAACAGATACAAAATGGCAAAAAGCGCATAATCTTGTGATTCCTGTATTTTGTGACAAACCAATATTTCAAACATAAATGAACCGTTAGGGTTCATTGCAAAATTTGCGGTTATTAACCCCAACACTTAAAGTATCACCTACAGCAGGTAAAAGCAAGTAATGAACATACCTGCTAACAGAGCTATACATCATAAACACACACACGGGTCACAGTGATGTATGTCACTAGTATATTTATACCCATAATGCTACTGTGTCTCACCTTGCCAAAGCTTCCTTTTCCCAGAACGCGTAGGAAGGTGAAATCATCCAGGCCCACCTTTACACACTCCTCCTCTATCCCCTCAGACTGCCCTTCACTTTTAACACTGGAGTTTGAAGATTTTACAGTGATGCTTTTCTGTGAAAGAGACACACACACACACACACACATTTATTCTCTTACTCTGAACACCTTTCCTTCATTTAAGATTCAAACTGTAGTTGTTCAAAACTGTTATCCACACAGCAGCTACAATACCTTAGAGACACTTTTGGTCAGTTTGCTGGGCTGTAGACCCATCTCTGCCAACTTGCTGGCGAGCTGTGCACTGTTCACCCCGCAGTTGGGGGCCACATTTTCTTCACAGCGTATGTGCACATTCATCTTACAGCCTGGACACATAGAAAACAGTAGTAAAAAAATCATAAGTAACCTGCTGCGTTTTTGTGATTTTGTTTTTTTTAGAGACTTTTATTTTGATACATTATTAGTGACACTGAATATCTGCCAAATTGCTTAAATATATATTTACATTATCCTCTACGTTTTCCTTAAGATCAAATGGAATTGGAAATTATATTTTTTCATAGCAAAGGTCTCGTGAATTGTATTCATTTCACTGTAAAAGTAAACTTTCAATAACTATGCTAATTTGTTTTTGTAAAGGAATCATTACAGCTCATTCCAGTCTTAAACTTTCTTCATTTAAAAAAAAAAGGAGCCATCTCCATTGTTAAGAGAAGATGATATAACAGAGTAATATAGAAGTCGAAAGAACCCTCCAGACAGAACTAAACATTTTTAAAATACTAAAATATTCAAAAAGCCTAAGGTCAATAAAATACTACAGTGATTCTGAAAATGCACCCTTTCTGTCTGCGCTGAATTGTGCTTAGTGCATGCACATCCACACACACACACACACACAATCAATCATCAGTACTCTTTATTTTGTTATTTTCTGCTATTGATTGGTCTGTGTGTTGATATTAAAATTAGTGAGCTAAACTGGAACTGTCTATCAGCTAATTAATGTTACAGAATAATAGATACTATGATGAGACAGGTCATGTCCCACTCCTAACATGTATCATGAATATTGAATTTTTTTTCCATAGTAAAGAGCAGGTTCAGCATAGAAAGTAATGTCAAAATGAACTTTTTTCCCCCCAGTAGGGTGACCAGATGCCCTGAAAAATGAAAAAGAGCTCTGAATTTGGAGAAGCTTCTCAATTTTGGCTATTTAAATTAGACCAGATATTGGAGCAGGCAGCTGGGAGGTATTTAAAAAAAAAAATAATAATACAAAAAAAACGTAGAATTATGTGCCCAGCATCTTCTTAAAAGATGTTTAAAATGAAAGTAACACACCTGTCTCAAGTACATAATTGTTTTTTTTGTTTGATTTAAATCTAAATTATTCTTTTTTTTATCATTTGACCCACTCACCCCTACTGGGGACATGTACTTTGTTTGTTGGATGGTCAGTACCCTTAAATCTCCCAAAATTACCCTTGTTACTAATACATTTTTTTGCTTTTTTTAGTATTAATTATTTATTCATTATCTGATATTGAATCACATTTTAATATGAAATAATATGAGCTACTTTGAAGTATTTTAAAATAATTTTTACATTTTAGTACCTTTCGTTTAAGAAGCCAACAAAATGAACTTCAGCTGACTCATTTGTTGTGCAAAATGAGCATGTTGTGTAAAATGAATAATAAAAAGTTATGATTATAGTATAATATATATATATATATATATATATATATATATATATATATATATATATATAGTATATTTATAGTATTATTTAGATATTTATTTGTTTGTGTTATTGAAAGGCTACAGTTTTGTTTTCATATTTCCTTTTCTTGTATCAATATTGTATAATAGTAGATGAAAAATAATTCAAAACTGGCATCCTCTCTACTTGTACTGTTTGACAGGTATGTTTTATAGCCTGTTACCTTTGCAGTGCAGTCCCTGTTTCACCAGCCCATACAGTAGTGATCCACAGTGATTGCAGTACGTGGGCACTTTATAGTTGTGCACTTTGAACTGGTGAGGTAAGTTGATGCTAAAGCCTTGGCTTGGTTCCTGTAGGAAAGAGAACACTGGTGTCTGGATTGTGCAGTGTATTAAATACTATGAGATTAAATCAATGTCTCATCTACCTTCTACATCTTCTTACAATAAATTATATTGGAAAGCTTAGAAGAAACTAAAAGCAATCATACCTCGCATGCTGCTTTCTTCATTCTTGGACATTCGCTCACAACCAGATGGTGGCATCTTTTATGGACCACACAGGTGCACACTGAAACATTAAAAAACAAAAGTTATGAAGTAAACAATCACTGTGTATTTGTGTAGCCTTTACAAAAAATTAATGACACATTAAACAACAGACATTTTAAAATGTAAACCTCTTTAAAATGTCTGTTAAAATGCATGTTATCTCTCAGCAAACTAAAAAGAAACAAAATAACAAATATATATATTTTTTACCTTGACATTGGTAACCCTGTTTTCCAAAAACACCCCTGTAGAGATTTGAAAGATAGACACAGATTTTTAGACAGAATTTTTTTAAGACTTCAGAGTTTATTTCATATTTTTTTTGCCAAACAAACACTCATAACTCATAATTGACTCGTAATAGAGCATAATAGGGAAAAAACTACCTATACCACAGGGAGTTCCTCCAACCCTGCAATGTGATTGGCTGAGAGGCGTTCTATGAGTGCCGTTATCAACCGGTAATGCACTGTAACCCAAGCTCTCCATGTATTACTCCACTATATACAGGTATCCTAGCAACGATGCAGTGCTTACCAGCCAAACAGCGCAGCTACAAGCAGAGCAGCTACAAAGAGAGCAGCGATGGAACTATTTTAACTCACAGAATTTTTTATAACCAAACAGATCATATTTTCTCCTCCTCTTTAACTCTTTCAATAAACAGCGATAATGGAACTGTGGTATAATCGCAATTTGAAATATTGGCCCTGTGCAATACAACACATTATAGCATTCCCTCTTATGTATTGTTGCTTAATTCTAACTGATGGAAACATGACCATTTGTTCCCTGTGATCAATTGTACTCCTAAATAATATACATATTGTTGTAAATAAATGTTTCTAAATTTTTAAATGCCTCAGTGAGAACCAGGCACTTATTTGTAAAGTGATATTTACTACTTTGTTAAGTGATAATTTATCATTTGGTCCCATTTGGCATTTAATGTGAATGTGTGTGTGTTTATGTTAACATCACCAGATAAAGTTCTTGCAGTGGCAGCAAAAAGTTGGTTGTTTCAGGAAAGTGGCCATGAACTTGTGTCCGTTGACTTGGTGCACCTTCCTCCTTAAAGCCCTCTGTCTTTTCCTGGTCAACTCCTTATGGGTCTTTATACCATTACAAGTAGAATCATCTGAATTCAGTGAAACGGTAGTAGAAAGAGAATATCTTAGTGAAAAGCTGATGTGAGTGGAAGAAAGTCTGAATGAAAGACAAACATATAGTAACTTACCATCGGTGAAGGATCCAGTGAGAGAGACATAGATGTAGATGCTGCCAACTGGTTCCAAATTAACCTGCAGACACACAGACAGGTAACAAAATCAGATTTCCAGATACTTCCTTCCAGAGTACCCTATTTATTTTCTTTTTGAGTCATTTTAAAATATAGAGACTGCTGTCTGAGTAATTTATTACTGGAAATACCAGTCAGTTTCTTTGAACACTAGTGAACATAAGTAAAGCAGTCCTGAAATTAGGTCATGAGGCCATTTCCTTTTAGCATTGTACCTCTGTCCACTCCTACACACACAGCTCATATATATATTATATAAATAACAGGATACACAGAGCACACATAGTTCCAGTTCAAATATATGTTACAATACATTTAGCCACACTTTTCCAAGTACCCATTACATCAGTAGTACAGTCAGGTGCTGGGTTTCAGAGAAGAGCAAATGCCTCTTATTAAAAGAAAACACCTATTCCAAGTCTACGGAATGAGCATAATTATTTTATAATATTCATAAAGCACATGACTCAGTCAAGTGCAAAACAGTTGACTCTCTAAAGTGAAACACTGTTTATATCCATTAGTAAGTCAGTAAATCATCATATAAATACAGTAAAAAAATCATTTTTCCAAAGCGACAAACTGAATTACATAGTATAACTAACTAATATGTTGTATTATTTATATTCCAAATTTTTATCCCAAATTTACACGGCCAAAAACCGAACCCCCTCATTATGGCTTTCCCTTTTGATGCCCCAACACACCAGGAGGGTAAAGACTAGCACATGCCTCCTCCAATACATGTAAAATCAGCCATTGCTGAGTAGCATCACAGCACATTCTGATACATCCATACTTAATCATACTTGCGCACAAATTCTTAAAGTCGATCAAGAGAACCAAACCAAAGGAATGAGAAAAAATATATATAAGACCTGATCATTTATTTATTAAAATGATCCATTATTACGTGATATTATCTGATTGTCTGAGTGGCAAATGTATGTAAAGTTTGAGCTTTGTTATATTGCTGAGTTTCTTCCAGTGAACTGTTACTCCAGGTCCTTCTAAATCATTTCTATTGGGTTAGGATGTTACCCAGAAAGCAAATGTACACAGCGTTGGATTAGGGCCAATTATAGCAGTGATTCTGGATTTGTGCAGCAGACACAGCCCAGTCTGGTTTGTTTCATGGATCTGCACCAAAACAGATCATAACCGGCTAGCAAAAATCATCATTACATCTGGTCCTGAGCTGGCACACATGCAGATACTATTCAAAATTAGGTGGGCCTCGTGTATGCATTCTGGATCCGCTGACTGGCACAGAAATTATTGTCATTAACATCTACATGGCTCAAGTTTGGCTCAAATCAGCAGTTCAGGTGTGACTGCTGGAAGGAATTTGTGACGGCCAGGGTCATCCCATCCACCAGACATCATTGCTGTATGGGTGATGTCAGGTCAGATCATTGACTTGGCCATTCCAAATCAGTACCTTTATTCTTCTTTAATCATTCCTTGATGGAACAGTTTGTGTGTTTAGGGCTACATTCTCTTGAGATTCAGCTCATTAAAAGATGTCCTGACATTTTATTTTCATTTACATATTTTATTTAACATTTTCCCATTTTCTTCCAATTTACACGGCCAATTACCCAACCCACTCATTAGGACTCCCCTTATCACTAGTGATGCCCCAACACACCAGGAGGGTGAAGATTAACACATGCTTCCTCCGATACATGTGAATTCAGCCACCGCTTATTTTCGAGCTGCTGCTGCTGCAGCATTGCTGAGCAGCATCACAGCACAGCACAGGACAGAGCAGCGGCTCGGTTCTGATACATCAGCTCACAGACGCCCTGTGCTGTGGACATCACCCTAGGAGTGATGTGAGGAGAGAGCGCCATCTACCCACTCAGAGAGAGCAAGGCCAATTGTGCTCCCTCTGAGCACCGGCAGCTTGATGGCAAAGCTGCATGACTGGGATTCAAACCTGCGACCTCCCATTTATAGTGGCAGCACTTTAGAATGCTGGACCACTCTGTGCCCCCATGTCCTGACATTTTCCTTCAGAATTAGCTGGTATGATTCAGAATTTACTATTCATTGGTCATAAGCCAGAGGCAAATAAATAGGACTAAACCATGACACTACCAACGCTTTGTTTTAAAGATGGGATGTGTTTTATTTTTAGAAGTTTCCTCCAAAATAAGCTACTATATCAAAATAAAAAACACTAAATTTCCGCAAAACAACTAACTGTTCTAAAAGCTTTCTGACTTGTCCGTGTAAGATTTAGCAAAATGCAGACAGGCAATAACATTAATTTTGAAGTGTAGCTTGAATTTTCTTCATTTGTACAAAATCTGTCTAACTGTAGAATTTGGATGTGAAGTCTTAACTCCACTCATCTTAAGTGATGGTTTATAATGTTTTCCAACCTGATGAGCATAAACAACTCTTCTTTTGAGCTCCTCAAAGAAATCTCCTTGTTGTGAAGAATAGATTGACAGACTTATAGATCCCTGTTCTTTAAATAAACGTGGCACCAATCAAACCTGATTGCTGTTCGATTGACTGAAAACACTTTATCTGCTAATCATAAAGGTTCCAAACAACAACATGATCTCATAGCATATTTATGTTATTTACATCAGAATGTAGAACACATATGTTGAAAATTTCCATTTCATGAAAAACTGATTGATAATTGTGATTAATCTTGACCACAGAACAGTTTAAAATTTTGCCTCAGTTCATTTTAAATTAGTTTTCACCCAGAGAAAACAGTGCCGATTGCTTCATGTTGACATGTTGGCTTCATGTTGGCTTCTTTGCATGATACAGTTTTAACTTGAATTTTGGGATTGCACAGCAACCTTTGTTTACATACAGTGATTTCTGATAGTGATCCTGATTTTGTGTAGTGATTTCCAGTACTAAATCATGCTGGATTCTCTGAATCTATTTGAATACATTGTGTATTGAAGATGGCAGGTATTCAAAGCATTCTCTAATTTTATGTTTTATGTTTAGCTAACATTTTTTTTCTGAAATTGTTTCATCTTTTTTAAGTCACAGTTTTTGTACATTTGTAAACCTCTGCCTCTGAGACACCTTGCCTCTGTAAAATGCTCTAAAAAAATGCGACTCGGCTCTGATACATCAGCTCACAGATGAGACATCAGTCTCCTGATCATAGTGGCAGCACCCATTACTGAGCTTTTTTAATGTTTCAGTTGTAACAAGAGAAACATCCAGAATATGGCAAATCGAGATTCTGATTCTGAATAAAAGCATCTGTTCATACATGGGTTTATACAATTTGTAGTGATTTTATGTTTAGCTGTTTGCTCTGTCTTTAAAAGGAGTATGACACCTTACATGCCCTTTGACCAACCTTTTATATTTAAGTATTTATTTTTTGCTATAGTAGGATGTGGTCACGTAGGTTTGGTGAGCACATACCGGTCTAAAATAACAGCTTACAGGAAAGAAAGGTGAGGATGTTGTAAATATCTTTACCTTTCTTTTTATGATTTTGATAATCAGCACTAGAAAGAGCGCCTTTTTTTCACTAACAAATGTAAACTAAAATTTTATACTTCTGTCTGAGACAGTTAGTTTACTCTCTCTTTCAGTGAGTCTTAGGCACTTTAAAACCTTTAACAAGGTGAAAAATAAGCAAGAACCAGCTGAACTGGTTCAGTGGCCCAGGCCTGACACATGCAACCAGAGACTACATCAGCTGCAAATTCCTCAACTATTTTCATTATTGTGACTTAGAGCATGCACGTTCCAGAGCCACTCGATCAATAGAGCAGACAGGGTGATCCTAAAAAAAAGATCCTAAAGAAAAGGAA